>NW_010308831.1:1557-78442 GCF_000700745.2 Antrostomus carolinensis
GACCGGCTGTGTCCGGCCGCTCCGCACAGGGCCTGGGCACCCGTATCCTGATGCAATTATCTTACTCTGGACACAACCTGATTCATAGCAGGGAGATGACATATTATAATACTTGGACAAATTCCATTTAAGACTACAAGTCCTTGGTCATTTATTTTCCATGACCTGGAAGGAGCCTCTCCGTGAGAGGAGCTGCCCTCACTTCAAAACGTTTCCATCAAAAGGACACAACTTGGCAAGTTTTGTAAAGGTCACTATGACAGGCAGGAACAGTAGTAATTAAATGTCTGGCTTCCAAAAACATTATGGTAGCCACTCAACTGGGGGAATCAATAAATTAATTCTGCGTTTGACACCAAATGATATTTCCCCAAGGAACCATGAACTGCATGGGAAGCAACGCCTATGCAGTCAAGCCTCTGTGTGGGCATCAATACACACATGTGTTTGTCCACAGTCCCCCATGTTGGTGTCCCTGGGAGCGGTGGCTTTTGGAGCCTTGGACAATACCAGTTAAATCTGACAGAAGCTTGAGGGTCACAGAGGATCAACATTACCTGCAAGCAATGTGACAAAAAGGCTAGATGAAGGAGAGAAATTTATCATCATCTAACCTCACTGTAAACGTTCTGACTGAAGACTACTAAAGACCAGAAAGTTTGCAAGGGAAACCAACCAACAACAGGGGAAGCCTTCACTGAAGTTCACCAGTGACCACACTACACTGTGGTTTTGAGTAATCATGGTACTTCTTTCTTTCAGATACTATCTTTCAGATACTATTCATTTATTCTTTAATACAAAACAGCACTAGCTACTTTACATAGTACACAGTGCAAATTGTGTATATTGAGTATATCTAAGTAATGTACAGAAGCACAATTTAAAATGTCCATCTAGTATTCGCTTCAAACTCAGTTACTTTATCTTCTAACTCAAAGGAACTCATCTTCCTTTGACTGCAGGTAACACTGTTATCCCATGTTTTAAAAGCAAAAGGTGTCTGTCAAAAATCTCTACGAGACACCACAGCTATAATGGATTAATTTCTTCATAAGGTGAATTTAAACTCATACTATCCCACACCTGCATCCCTCTATGATTTTTGAAATGCACAAAGTCCATGTGTGCCACAATATTAAGACTGTCCACACTGCAGGTATTTCCTAATTTTTGACATTTTAAAAACTTAATGTGAAGAAAGCACTTGGTAATATGTAGAAATTACTGAAATGTTACAGAATGTCAATACAGTAATTAACATCACTGAGGCTCTGTACCTAGAAATAGTATTATTAGAGATAAAGATTAGCATGGTCATTTTACATAGACATGAAAAATCAACAAAATTCAGTTATTTTCCCTTGAACCTTTCCAGTCATTTAATTAACAGGAAAGTGTAGATATTTAAAATATACGCATCATATTTCCCACCACCACTAAGGTAGGTGATTTTAATTTTGCCAGTGGTATAGCTTGTCTTCTTGTCTCCGCTGACCTTCTAGTCAAAAAAATCCAACTTGTTATGCAAATGTAGTTCGCAGTTGGTCAACAACAAATAAACTACTAACACACAAAGAAGCACGCAACCTAAAAACAACAGTCAACTTCATCAATGTCCAGCTTCTGCCCTAGTTTTTAAAGACAGTACCAACTAACAAATTAAAAAAAAAAAAAAAGGTTAAGCAGGAACAAAAAATTACTGCAAAAATGTTTAAGTGAGAAATGTCAGCTCCACCTAACAGACGTTGGTTTCATCAACATAGTAGTTCAGTGTAAAGAACATGTAAAAGCCACAGAACTTCAGCTGCTGGTGCTTCAAAACCATGAAAGGTTTAAGAAGTACAGAATAATGAAAAAAAAAAAAAAAGGTAAAGTTTTGTACAAACGTCTTCTGTCTGCAAGAATCTTGGGGAAGATTAGATCACCTTGACAAAATTATTTTGAACCATTAATTGAAATAACAGTCTCCACATAGCAAACTGATGTTTTGCAATACAGAACTGACAGACTGTATAAAAGCTTCCTCGGAAAAACAGTTATTACTTTGACATAGTAGATTTGATGTTGCTGTTTTGACATGAAAGACCAAGTTTCTTTCTGGTACAATTCCACATTGACTTAAATTAAGTTAAACCGGGTAAATACTTTATCCCATGTTTTCAGACTAGAACTGAACTTTCAGTGAGTTCATGCTTTTCTGTTTGTTTGTTTGGCAAGTCAAAATGGCCTTGCCAGTCTGTATATAGCCATTTTCTGTCAAAGGACTGCAGTGCAAGTACCATGCTTCAAGAAACCTCAGGTATGCCTGATCACGCTCAAAGAAAGTCAGATTGATCAGGCTGATGAAAGCATTCTCTTCCCTTGAGTTTGATTTTCCCCCAAATAACCTTTGAATGCTTAGAGATTCCACTTCAAAAATAATAAATAAGACCTAAAGGTCCATAGCATTCTATGATTTGTAGAATTTGAGTAACGTGCCCTCAACTTCTCAAAAAGAAACTAAATAACAATTGTTGAATAAAGGTAGGGTTACTGTCAGCATGGAGGCAGCAGAGGAGGCTGGCTGTGCCAACAGAATTAAAAAACAAGAAGCAACTACACATGTGCATTTTTATTTTGAAAAGCTTTTGGGTTGGCAACAGTATTGAATTAGATAGAAAATTAGATAGTTAAATGATATAGGACCATATAATGTTGTGCAGTGCTGACTTCAGGTTTGATGACAGCACTTAAAGTGGAGAAGGCACATTTCCTCTATTTCTTGGTAGGGCTGCTCCCCGAGCAACAGTGGGAGACAGATAGGGGAATGAAGAAATAGGCACTGTCCTATATGATCAGTGTTGGCTTTCCATCAACTTCAGTGGTATTGAATCAAAATGTTATTTTGCAACAGTAAGGGTGACAAGAATTAGGACCCAAGTTATTGGAGAGCAGAAAAGCATAAAGATCCAAATAGATAAAAAGTACTGTAAAATCTGAGGTTAGTGACCTAATGCAATGAAAATGCTGTAACAGGGAAGAAGATTATTTTGAATAATCAGAGAGCAGAAAACCATAGACCGAAGTAAACAGAAAGTACTATAAAATCTGAGGATAGTGACCTATGGAGAAACTGTAATAGGCAAGATTTTTTTTTTTTTTTTTTTTTTTTTTAATTAAAAGGGATCTATTAAAAATACAAACCTCTACTTTTTCAGTGCAAATATCTATAATCTCACTCTTTCACATATTTGCTAGGAAGTCCTTTGGAAGAAGCTGGACACACCTCAATCTTAAATTGAATTAAAAATTGTGAAGTTAAAATCTTTGCTCAAATATTAAGTGTATTCATTCAATGTTGGCCTTCGCCCTTTCTAAGAGCCCTGAAAGAATTAAAAAGTTAATCTCTTTCACACTAGACACATGAAATATGTGATTTTAAAGCTTGCTAAGCTAAAATCCCTCTGCTTTTCTTTTTACATCATTTTCTATATAGGTCTATTCTAGTATAAAATTTTAAAGAAGCAGCCAAAGTCCATAAAAGAACAGAAAAATCTGTGCTTGCGTATTTAGGTTGTTATTGCTACCATATTTTTACTAGCTATAGAGGAAACTAGCAACCTGAAAGATATAAAATGAGATGCATTAGATGCTGATTATGCCACTTACATGCCATTTTACAAAGTCATGAAAATAGCTAACAAGCAATGTACAAAATCTTTAGACCGTAACATCTACACCTTTTTTTTTTTTTAGTTTTCTTTATCATAAAACAAAAACACTTTTGTATCAGAATAAATTTTGGAACTGTTTGCTTATGTTTAAAATCTGGAAACATCTGATACATTTTAGGTAAACCTCTAACATTGAATAAAAGCATTTTAATTGTAAAACTCCACTTTTGTTTCTTCCTCAGCGCTTGTTCTAAAGTATAAATATTTTCCCCTTACCATCATTAAATCTGAAATGTGAAATTGCCTTGATATGATCAGGAAAGATTAGATTCACTCTCCTGTATTAGAACTAATTTATTGCTATGACATGTCACCATATTACTTTGAAAAAAGAATTCTGAATTACAAGTCTGTTATGTAAATATCAGTAAGAGTAAAAATATCAAAGAGTAAAATATCAAATTAATAGAATCACTACCTTGAAAATCCAATATAACACTCCTTCCTAATCTAACTTTCAGTACAATAATTTCAGGACTTCTTAAAAGCTGTTACTTTCCTCTTCACTTTCCTGTATTCACACTCATTTCCAACTGTTCCATACTTCGTTATCTTCCCCCATCAACAAAGCACTGAAAGTGTTTTTGAATTACAAGTGAAAATGTAAGAACTAAGTCAAGTGTCACTTCTTTTACCCCCAAAATTTGCGAAGAAAAATCCAGTTGAAAAACAGCACAGAGCTGCATACCTGAAAAGACTTTCCTATTTACCCTTCAGAGGACATCTGAAGTGGATTAAGAGTTATACATTCGGTATTTCAGAGATCCAAAGGGTCCACTGAGAAATCAAGTGTCAGTCTTGTCCATTATATTCCTCTGCTATTCTCTTTAACAGCGTGAGTCGCTCAGCCTCAAACCAACAATGATCTTCCCTTTGCCACTGCAAATTTACTTCTCTCTCCAAAGTAAAAAGGACAGTGAATGTGTAGCTACGACCTGCTTCCAGTACAACTCACTTTTAAGATACATCAGGAGCAGGCCTTCTGGAGACAAAGAGATGTAAAGGCTCAAAATGAAGAATGTTACAGACTGAAACTTGTACTCTATTTCTCCTTTCTCCTAAAATTCTTTATTTGGTATTTGTTTTCCATATCCTGGCACATGAATTACCTCACCTGGAAGCACACACAAAATGCAAGAGAAATGCAAAACTGTATCAGCCATGGCAACTGAGAAAAGTAAAAGGTTGCAGCCCTATGGAACAAATTTTTCTAGGTTTCCTCAGGAGTATCTTCATACCTCTGAGCTGGTGCTGTCAGTACCTGACTCCTCACCAGACCATGATGCATATTCTCTAGCCGTGCCCCTTTCAGTGCTCCCAGCTATGTTTTCATTACAATAGTTTTCATCAGAGAGATGCAAAGACAAGAAATCTCAAGTACCTGAAAGCTCATTTTTGTGCACTCAAGCTGCTGCTCAAACAAGGATATTTGTTCCACTTAACCAAATTTCCACAGTTTCTCTATTACACGCACACACACATACTTGCACCCACAGATGAGGAGTCTGTCAGAACTAACATTGTTAGATACTATTGATCATTAGGAAGTTTTCAAACAACCCTCCCAAAATAATTCCTCATTTTAGAAAAAGAGATCACTGTTGCTTTAAATTCTTTAAAGATACCCTTTTTAATACAAAACTATTTTTTGAATTATTTGTTAAGGAAAACATACCCTGAAACATTTAAGACTTACTCCAAGTGCAACAGCAGAGAACCAGTTCAATAATCCCAGAACCACAGAAAATACTTAGTATCTACAAAAGCGCCATTTCTCATTTCTACCACAACCTCATTTTTCCAGGACCTGTGTTTTGCCATGTTCCTATAAAAATCCTCTGAGTATGGTTAGTACAGCTTAATTTTTACAGATTCCAGTCTCCAAAAGACATTTTTTAGAGAAAAGAAATAATGACTGAGGAATAGGGATATGCTTGATATTAAAATATAATGATGACTTGTTGTCCTAACACTTACTGTATAACAGATGATGGCAGTAAATTAATCCATCCTCTTGACAGTCATTTCAGGATAAGAATGAGAAACCTTACCATTTTCATTGCAGGCCTATCCTATTCTTGTCCTCAGTGTGCATTTCCATGACAATGACTGTAATCATTATAACAGCATTGTACATAATGACTCTGCTTTCTGTGATGTTACTCCCAAATTGGGTGTGAAAAATGTGAAAGGACAGGTCTCAAATGGCAAAACTCTCACCAGTGAAGCAGAGTAGTCTACAGAATTAATAATTGACAGAATTGATAGCATGCTGCTACCAAACAGAAGCCTGGAATTATAGGGCACTGCTCACATGGCCTTTCTTCATAAACTGAAGGGCTTTGCATAAAAACCTCTTGTCAAATTAAAGGCATGTAGAATGAGACCTTGATGAGGTGTGTACAATTAAACGCAACATCAGTAAAACATCTGTTTTTTCATAATGAAAAGGAACTCATGCACAATGATCATTACTGTAATTTTGATAATTACTAATATTATGTCAGTCTCAACCAGGCTTTCCTTTTTTTCTGACTTAAAAATATATGCCTGAGCTAATATGATTGATCTTTGCAGCAAATCAGGTCATCAGAACCATCATAACAAATGGAAAATAGAGTACAGGTGCTTTTAAGTCTCACGAAGCTTCTGCAAAGGTGAGCTGACTAATGCTGTGAAGTACTAAGGGCAGAAAAATATGAATGCCACAGGGAATTCTTTGAGGGAAAGGGAAGAAAAATTGGTACGTTCAGAGGAAGAAATGTCCTCAAACAAGGCATGTAGTCACATTCTGACCACAAAGGATTAAAAGAAATCCAATTCATTGATCTCCATAAATATAGCATTAATAGAGTGGTCAGAGGATGAAATAAAATATATAATGCTATCACAGAAAAATAAAATTGAAAGGGATCATGATCCTTTAGCTCACTGAATCCAGGCCTCTGTTCTTGCATGCAATCATGTCTATAAAAGCTTTCATAAAGACAAGTACTCTTTACCTTGAAACATCTTGAGATTTTTGTTTCCACTCTTTCTACTAGTAGACTCTTTCAGAATCTCTTTCTCTTATTTCCATTGCAAATTAACTCATGGCCACCAAAACCTAATTTTTTCAACTGAAAGCTGAATCAACTTAAATAGCTCTTGTCTTTCCCTTGTGGTTTCTTCTGAAGTGTATTTATAGAATAATATGTGGTCTCCACTGTTATTTGCAGGAGTAATTAAACAAACTTATTCTCCAATCATAGTATTTGATTCAGAGCAGTTACCAGGTTAACATTTTTCACAATGGTTTCCATACCACTTTATCTCTGTTTTGATTATCTCAGCTTAGTATAATTTTTACCTTCATTAATGTATGACAGTAGAGGCAATAATTGATCTGGTGACCACATCTTTCTCTTCCTGTCACTTACACCTGACAAACCAGCAGTGTATGACAGAAATTCATGATATTGTTCTGTAAGAGCCTTATCACATTGTGGTCCTGAGGTTTACTCTGTATCTCCATATTCAAATCTTATTCATGCTATCTAGCTCTTTCCAGACAATGTTTTGATTCTCCTGCATAGTTTTGCATCAGCAACATGTTTGTAAAATGTTTCGTCTAATCCAAATGAATCATGAAAATATTAATCAGTTTAAGATGGGTCTCGAAGTGTTATCTCCTCATCCCCTTACTCATTTTAAAAGCTTCTATTTCAATGCAACCCATTATCTCCTTTTAGAAAGGTCCTTCCCCAGTTTACATTTCTTGTACAAATCTCTACAATTTTCAGTGTGCTGAAATACTTGGTATTTTACTAAGGTTGGCATAACTAAATAATTTTCTTTTGGATTTGTGTTAACAGTATCTTAAATACAGATGCTCCACTTGCTATTTTTTAGTTCAGATGATACTGGTCAAATCTGAAAGCCCTTGCTACCAGACATCTGTGATTTGAGAAGCTACTGGTTTCATTGGATATTTTTCATACTCTAAGATATAATTTTCAGGATTCCAAACTTGAAGGCAAACTAAAATGAAATAATTCCTTTTCCATGCCCTCACCCCCATTAACCATCTTTCTTCACCCCTCATACTCAACATCCTTCTCCATTTTCATTAAGGAAATTAAGATTCATCTAGATTACATAATAAAAAACTCTATCATAATGCTGAAAGACCATAACCAGGGGGAGAAAAGCTCCATCTGTCATACATCTTGCAATAAAGCTATATATACAGTTTTGTGTCTTAGAACAAATTTAAAGCTCAAGTTATACAGACAACATTACACATGATAAACCAGACTTCAGTTGGCCAGCCTACAACTGCATCAGCATGAACTTTATGCCTGAAGCTCACTACATATGTTAAAACATAAATGCAGGGTTTGTTCTCACAGGCTTCTAAAACTGTAACAAGTAACACACCTCCTGCCTCTTTTTTATGAAAAAAGTCTCAGAGAATTTATCTTTGAAGGAGTCCTTTCCACCCTATCTTCAGAGTGGAATGAATACCCTATGGAGCCTAGACTGTATTTATAATACTCCCTGAACTGAATCTTATTCTGAAATAGTCTAGAAAAAGTCTAGCAGTGCCACATTTGAGCATTTGGAGATCCAGAACTGAATGTAAGATGATCAGCTGCACTCACTCTGTGCTTAGCTGAGCTCAGAAGAAACACGATTCTATGATATTTTAATATCTTCATCCTATTTACTTTTATTTTTCTTTTTTCTTTATAATAAACACAGAAAGTATACATAAACAATTGGCAAGTCCACTGTGCATGTACGTAGCCATCCAAGAAGTGTCCTTTAAAAAAGGAGGTGCCATCTAAGGAGATACCTGGTTTTCCTCTATCAATGCCACATTTCAGGGGATGGGAAAACCAAAACCAAAAAGAAGATAACGACCTTACCTTTCCTACATACTGAGGATCTGGTCCCATGTGTTCTTCTAAAACAAAGAACTGATTCCACACCCATCCACGCTTGGGGCGATGATGCACTTCTGTTTCGCCTTCTACGTGTTTGGTTTGATTTGTAGTCACCTTGATGGAGCCATGGTGAGCAGCTCCGTAACACCTTTGCACAAAACAGAGACAAACTAGGACTGGGCAGATACAAGATGTACTTGTAATTCTCATTGTAGGATAAGCTTCCTGTTCAAGGTTTTCTTTCTCTTGTCTTTTTCAGCTGTAATCCTTTAATAAGTTCCCGAGACAGAAGGTGAAGCCTGGTTCAGAAATACAGTCCAAAATGGGTTTTTCTGCTTGTTCATGGTTTAGCTGCCCATTTGGGAAATCTCAAATAATATTTACATTATGAAAAGCTGACTGGAAAAAATGATATTTCTTCTGAGGTCTTCACAATAGAGTTCCACAGTCGACCATTTTCTATCTAATAGGGAAAAAAAGAAAGCCACTTACTCATCACTAAAGCCAGCAATTTTCAGGTTTCTGACCTTAGATTACACTCACAGCTGTACCAACTAGTCTCTCAAAGACTCTCATTGTAACTAAAATTTCTTTTCAATCCTTTCTGTAAAAGTGTTTTCTGATTGTTTTTATTAAAATACCTTAAAAATTAGCATGGCTCCTCCAAGCTATGAAAACATATACATTATTAAAATCTAGATGATTCAGGACAGTTCCTTTGGCCTTTACCTGCAAATCACTGACCTGGTCTGGTAGTAAAAAAAAGTCATGGCTACAGTGTCATTAGACAGATAGTGATTGGTAATTCATTTCACATAAGTTCTTGATCTTCCCATACACCACACAGAGATACAACATGGTGAAAAATACCAAGGCTATGATGGGTTTTGAACGAAAACCTCCAAAAATGGGCTTTGAGGATTCTAAGTCAATATTGGAGCATACTGACAGGAACTTTCAGGCAAAATGTGAACTTCTACCCCCTGTGCTTTATATAAATCCCAACCAATATTATACTGGAACCTCACCAAATTAATTCATACTGACAGAAAGTTCAGGTATTGTTACTTAGATGATCAATGTTATTTTAATAAAAGCATCTAATATTTTCTCAGCTTCAAAAAGGAAAATGTAACCTTTTATACTACAATAGTACAACATGAAAATGTGCATGGAAGTCGACATAGCGCTTAAAGTGATGTACCTTGACAGAAATAAAATAACTCTTCAATCTCAGAGAAACAGTTATCCTAAAGTAACCATTTGTTCAGTTACCTGAAGATATAAAATATCAGTCAATCAAGAGTCTCAAAACATGCAAACAAGTTTAAAAAAAAAATAGAATTGCCATCCAATATTTCCTTTGTTTGAGTATCATATCATAAAGCCATTACAAGTTATGTAAACAGAAACATAATTAAACTAATTTTATTTCTAAGTTTCATGGGAACTCAACAGAATAAATTCAAAATCTCTAGGGAAGAACCAAACAAGAAATCAGAAATCAGATGGAAAAATACTGCAGTGGAAGGAAGCTCATCAACTGTCTTTTGGCTCCAGATTTTATTCCCTTATGCTTCTTTCAAAGCCATAATAATAGTAGAAGCTCAACCACACTTTCTTCTGTATTCACCTAAGTACAATTTCTCATCAGGATAATGGAACAATAGTTCATAACTGCTGTACATTAGAAATACTCAGAAAGAACATATTGGCCATTGCTATTACTCAGTTCAGGACAATGTGTTATGCTGAAGAGTAAAAGAAGAGCTCCAGTCTCTTGAGGAAGGGCAGGAGTTCAAAAAAGAAATTTTGTACTATATTTTCCACTGAGGAAAGACATTTTTAGACATTTAGTACTACCCTGTTTCTTATTTCCATATCATTGTAATCTCCCCTCAATCCCTACAAAGACCAAGACAACGGTCTCTTAAAAGCCTTACATCCCATCAGAATAGATTCATACAATGTGATATATTATTACCTTCTTTATTAAAAATGTGATTTAATAGGAATTTTTCACAGCTAAATGTTGTATGAAGTCCAAGTTATACCAGGGACAGAATCCAGATATTCTGGGTCTCACATTTGTTTCTAACTATGTACTCTTCTTCCTTGGTTTCCTTGCCTTTCTGCATTTGTTCCCGATTCTTGCTAGAAATCAGTTTTTGCCTTGAGGCATGCAATTTTCTTCTAAAGATTTCTATATTTACAGATGAGCTATTTAAATAGATTAGTTACTGTTATACTTCAGATGTACATTAAAATTGAGCAGTACCTCAGAAAATGATAAGGCTGCAGTTTTATCCATTCAAGTATTATTTTTCTTCCCTTTATTTCCATCTTGGGAAACGCCTGGGAGCAGTTCATAAGAATATAAGTAGTGTCTAATAAGTTATAAATGGTGTATAAAGTGACATTGACATTTCTCAGAATGGCACATTTAAAATGTATTTGAAATCATTACTACTGAATTTCCTTTATAAAAACTGTGAGGATGGTGGTGGTGAAAAAGTCTTGCCTTATAAAAAAGTATAAATGAGTGCAGAAGATACCATCAAATCAAGATATATATACATAATTTTGTTTCTCCCACCCTCTCAGAAGTCATCGATAGAAAAAAATTTAAAAATACCAAGATGGAGCCTGTAAACTGTTATTCTACAGTCTGTCTGATATATGACTTAGAACAAATAAGAGAAAAAAAGTAGCAAACTATGAAGGACTTCTTAATTTCAAGAATATCTGTTCTTCTTAGCATTAACATTAACTAGGAGGCATTAAATTTAAATTTTGCCAAAGTCACTATGTTATTTAACTCAATTCAGAGACTGCTAAACATCTGCCACCAAAATTAAAGTTTTAAAATTCTTTATTCTGAACAAATATTTTCTAAAATAATAATAAAAATAAAGATTACAATGGCATCTACTTCCTGTCATAATCATGCTTAGAAATTCAGGCCTCAACTGTTCCTGAACTGTATGTGAATCCGGGAGAATTGTTTCCACTATGACAAATTCAGCAATTAAAAGAGCAAGGATTTTTAGTGAAGATTCTTTGAAGTGTTTTCTCTCTGTTAAATATCTTTTAAAACCAAAGCCTAATTAATGCTCAGTACAAAGGTCCTCATTCTTACTTACTTAGCACCTTCCTACTACAAGTTTAGCATAAACATTTATTAAAAATCTCTCCCATCCCCAAAAAAAGAAACCTCAACTCTACCATGAAGACAGCAAAGTTTGTCTACAGGTGGAAGTACAGATGGAAAGACCTTGAATGGTTAACACAAAAGAGACAGTAAAGCAAAGAACAGACAAACTTGAACTGTAAATGACTAAAAAAAAAGACTGAACTTTCTGAAATCCCTTAAATTGTTGCATTAAGCTAACATACTGAGATGCTGACTGCTCAGTGCTCTTGTCTGCAGCTTCAGATTAAGTATCCTGCGTTATGTTTTTTGTTATTATGATGTATGCAACTGCAGAGTAGACTTGTATTATTGCTGTCTCCTGGGAGCCCTTATGAAAATGAGTTGTGTAGCTCAAGAGACTGTCAAGAGTGAGTTAAAATTAAATAATTCAATAATAAGATGAGGTGGGAAAGTTACACCAGCATTGCTGGAAATCATTACAGCAGAGTAGTTACTGCTTAGTGTGGCAGCAAGTCACTATAATGAATTCCCAGGAAACCAGTATGAGTACAATGATGCTAAATGTGTATGCTTCACCATCATGAGGAGATGCATCCTTAGTAGCGGAGACTTGTCCTAAATCTCAGTGTCCCTCATCTCCCATAAGCAAACTGACCATGTATATGAATTCAACTGAATGATTCAGTTTTACAGATGCACATTCAGCACAGCTCTACACATCTTTTGTCACATTCCTTGGGGACCCTTTTCAGTCCCCAAGGAACTGCATTTCTCATATACTTTCTGAGTTCTTCCTCTGCACTTTCCCCTCTACAATTCCTCCCTCTCAGAACAAATTCTTCCATTATCAAAATCTGACCAGCTTCAAATCAATGTCTTTATCTAGATATAAATAATCCTTCCTGTGTTGCCTATGTTTAGTCTATTGCCAATGCACTGCAGGATATGGTGTATTGACCTGGAGTCCAAAGACAGAATAATGGGCTAGTATCAGAAAGAAAAATCAGATGGTATTTTTTGCTTTATCCTTCTGAAGATGAGGCTGATAGATTTCCAAGAGAATATACAGTACTCCTGTGGACCTCTGTTAAATGGCAGAAAAAAGTGACATCTCTAAGTAGATAAAGGGAACTGGTTCATCTATAGTTGATTTCTTCTATTTTCCCTAGGGTGGTGGAGTTGAGCTATGGGACTTAACATGAAAAAAATGAGGCACCAAGTTTTTCTCAGTACAGACAAAATATATAATCATCAGCGCTTTCTTACAGACAGTGCCTTGTGCAATTGCTAGTCAATCTGACAGAAGTAGTGTCAAAATTGTTTTGGTAAGCATTTAAAAACTGCACTACATGTTGTTGTCTTGCCCCTTTTAGTTATGTTGTAGCTATGTGTATGAGACTAAAAACTGGGTAAAAACGTAACTAAATAAATGTTCTTAAAATAGTTTAATAGTAACTTCAATAACTACAAATGTGTTGACACTATAGTTCTATATTGTCAGTTCTTCTATAAATGGGAAACTGAACTATTTTTTTACTTTGATAGCATAATGATATTTTCTTTCATTTGTAAGATAACTGCATGAAATATTGAACTCCCAAATTATTGCTAAATTTATGTGTAAGTATATTACTATTCTGAAAGCTAATCTTTATCATCCTGGAACTCAATCAATTTTCTCAAGAAACAGAGAATAAAAAGCATTGGCTATCTCCCTCCTCACCCCTTTAAGCCCACATACCCAGCTGATGAGTGTTACAGTGTCAAGGGGTGTTATTTCTTGTACCACGCCTTCACACTTACACACAGTCTTTTGTTAAAGACCACTTCTAATCAGCAAAAACCAAAAAGTGTCTATGCTACCTGGACCAGAATGTTATTTCACCTAGCAAATTATTGTACATAAACTTCCTTTTACAAAATGAATAGAAATAACCACAAAAGAAAGCCTCCATGAAAAATAAAGATTGTTCTTTTATGTAAGGCAACAGAAATTCTGTTGTGAGGAAAGAGGTATGAGGGGAAAAAAATGAGAAAATATAGAGATACAAAACCAACAACCAATCAGACACTATAAAAAGAAAAAAATAACAAACAAAAACCAGAAGAAAATGTAGAATAAGATACAGCAAAGACACTGAAAAATCACTGAACAAAAAAAATCAAGATAGAGAAGCAAAATGTGAAGTTCAAGTGGGAACAGCTGAAGCTGTGAAAGCTAGTCAGTGAAGCTATCAGAGATTATTTTTCTCTCAGACTTGCAAGTGTATGTGTGCAAAACAACCAGCTGTACAATTTCTGTGAAATGTAAGAAATCCAGTTAATACAGTTCAAGAGAAGGACAGTTAACATAAACAAAATAGTAACTGAAAACAAAAATAATGAAACAAAATTCCACACCAAATATGTGAATTGGTATGCTGAAATCACCAAGGGAAGTGAAAACCTGGTATTTATTTCCCTATGTTTTTCACCTTCCACACCCAAAAAGCTTTTCTAAATTCCACATTTTCACATAGAACTCACAGATCAAGCCAATTAATGACACATTTGATTCAGAAAATGAAAAATATATACAATATAAAGTAATAAAACAATATAAGGACAACTGCATAGGCTTAATGATTACAGGTTGCTATGTGGTATGTGTGATAAGCCGTGATATTCTTAGGTTCAATCTACAATCACAGCAACATGTTATGTAAAATTAATTACTTAAATGAGTACACCACTCTTGCTGACAGTGCTCAAATAAAAATCAATAAAAGGAAATAAAAAGTCCTCCTTTTTTGTTTCTTCTCCCCCTTTACCTCCTACCCCTCAAAGAAAGGAACAGTCATACCAAAAGCCAAGGAAGACACAAAACCCAGCAGCTCTATGCTGGGATATTATTAAGGAAAGGGAAATCACTCTATTTTGGTTATTCTAAAACAGTGAAAGCAAAACTCCAGGCACAAATCCTTCATTTGGGAAAGCACGATGGTCCTCTGGAAAGTAACTATGCTACATAACCGAAAGGCAATTTGATAACACAGATGTGGGTTTTACATGGTCTAAAACTGTATTTAGATATCCAAAATTAGTCATTGCCCAGGGATTAACCAATTACTCTTCCCACTTGATTTTTTTAAAGTTAACAGTAGCACTTACCTGCAGAAATAGTATTAAATAATTTTAAACTAATCAAATTATTTCAGATAGGAATATGTGATAAATTTTTCAAGAGTATCCTGACTGATAGATTTATGTCAGGCAGTCCCTACTTACGAAGCTCCGTTCTTCCTGCTGGCTCCGGCATCCACAGAGACAATGTCAGAACCCGCCATTAAATCTTCAGTTTGTATCACATCAGATTTCTTCCTAAATGCTGATAATCCAGGCTACTTTTTAAATCTAAGAATGTCTCTTTTTCTCTCTCCAATTCTTCCTCCATTCAAGGCTGATAGTATTTCCAAATAATCCTTTTACCCTCAGTGATACACTTCAAGAGGTTTATTTGTACATTTTTATTAATTAACAGTTCTTTTTTTACTGACTCAAGTCGGTAAAACTTCAGTAGCTTCTAAGTCATAGAAACCAATATAATATTACCGCTCTCTGAAGATCACAAAAAAAAAAATACAGATTAGCCATCCCTTTGGGTTAATAACTACTGAGTATGTCCTTAGTTTTAAACTAATTTGGATTTCAGAGGCTTAATTGAAACAGTTTGTAGTTTTGTTCTTATGTGCGTTATAGATTTGATTTTAGACTGTTTGTACCTAAAACTTAAACACAGCACAGGTATTGACTCTTCTTTATTTCTAGCACAACAGGTTAGTCTGATCTTTCCCTTTGTAAATGTATAATATTATGTTAATAACACCCTGAGATTGAAAAAGGAAGAAGATAAGGGCAGAGATTACTTTTTACTCAGCATTAACACACACTGACATTTCTAGTTTTCTTTGTTAGTCCTGATTCTTTTGTCAGGATAGAATAAAAAAATTCAAAACTTTCCTTTAAAATCCTGGCTGCAGCCCTAACAATTAGCCAGCATTGGTTTGGTTCAAGTTCTAGATAAAAGCTTACTTATTTTTCCTTGACTTTTATCTCTAATATTAAAGCAGCTCAGAATCCAAACACTCTGTTAGCTTAACAGGCCTTAAAAAGTTAGTTTGCTGGCTAAAATAGGTCGCATCATTTAAACTAGCTTGAGTCATAAAACAGAATAGACATTATATGAGCAACCAGATCTAGTCCCTGCTCACTGCAGGGGGGTTGGACCAGATGACCTTTAAAGGTCCCTTCCAACCCAAACCATTCTATGATTCTATGAACAAAACCTTTTGAGATTATTTATAGAAGAGGCCCCACATTCCTTACAGAAGGAGGCATGTGAACTGGAATTCAGATTTTCTTATGAAGAAAGTTGTAGCAACAGCCTAGCAGCATCTGTAATTAAAAGAGAATAGGAACGCTGAGCTAAGGCAAGCAGCTCTGGGCAGAACTACTTCCTGATAACACCTAGGTTAAAGTAGATTAGTTGTGTATTGTATCTACATGGGCTTCCTCAGAGGACGAAACCCCCCTAGAACTCCACCTAACAGCACCATGAGGATGAAGGGTGAGTGTGAAAAGCTGAAAGAGCCTTAGGAGATAAATGGTCATAAGAAACATTCAAAAGGTTTTAATGTTGCTTGTGGCAAAAGAAACTCCTGAATAGGTACTGGGCTGGAACCCGCTTTATCATGCCTTTGTTTTTATTCAACAGGACTGTCAGGACTGCCTTGTTCAAAGGTCTTAAAGTAGCAGCTTTAATAGGAGTTCAAGGAATAAATAAAAAGCTATGTAGATGTGGTGGTTTGGGTGGATTCACCCTTTTGCTTGCAGCTTGCAGCCAAACACAGCCTGCTCTATCACCCTCCCGCCCCCCCCTCACCCAGGGAGCAGGGGAGAGAATTTGGAAAGAAGGGCAAAGACTCACGGGTTGAGATAAAAACTATTTACTAATTAAAAGAAAAATGATAATGATAACAACAGTGATAACAGACTATACAAATGAATGATATACAGTGCTCACCGCCCACTGACCGATGCCCGGCCTGTGCCAGCTAACGATCCCGCAGCCGAGGTGGTCCGAACTGAAACCCCGGAAGAGTGAGCCCGAGTGATCCCCGAGGGAATGCCCTCTGTCTTCCGGTCACCCCTGGTTTATATACTGACATGACGTGATGTGATATGGAATATTTCATTGGCACAACCAGATGCCAGTTTTGGGTTTTGCTCCTCACTGCGCTTACCCCTCCCAATTCTAATGCAGCTGCGAAACAGACAAACAGCGTGGCCTTGATCTGCAGCAACACAAGTACTGTTATCAAAGTTCTGCTCATGATATGTCTGAACTGAAACACTGAAAGTAAAATACTACTCTTCTAATTACTAAAAAGAAAATTAACTCTACCCTAGCAAAACCAGGACAGTAGACTAGTGATCAAGTATTCTCTTCTACTGAGTAGTATTCTCTTCTGGTCCTGTGTGTAGCTAATCACTAAACAGAGGCTTTAATGGACTTTATAATGGATAGCATCAACTGAGGCACCACTCACAAAGAGTAAAAATTAGCCACATTGCCGCTAGGTAACTAATGCAGCACTTTATATGGCAAAGGAGACTGGTACCACAGGGCCCAGATAAAGGATTCTAGGCACACTGATGCGCAACATGATACAAAAATAAAGATAACTTCCTTAACTATTTAAAAACAATTCTTTTCAAAGATTAATGGTTTCTTTTTTAACAATAACATTTTTTTTTTTTTAAACTGGGAGGTCTCCAGTCCTTGATATACAAAAAAAATTTTCAACTTTTACAAACAAACCACCCATGCCCCATAACAAAACTCTATCAGCCCTTGAAATTCCCATCAAAGAAGAGATTTTAATAGCCAGGATACAAACAGGCAGGTCACATTAGATCCTCATCCGCACTGTTATGCTGGAAATACATTAGAACCCCTATGGAATTCAAATCTTATTATCATAACAGGATTCTTAAAAGTGTATTTAATCAATGCTTTGGTTAGATGATGTGCAAGATGAGCTGTGATCTGCTATGCTGCCTTTAGCAATAAATGGCTCCAGTGAGTGGTTAACTGTAGAGATTATTTAAAAGACTCATTGATCTTAGAAAATACATTGAAGAGGGTTATTTGAAGGCATTCTTGTACTCATGAATGGGTACTGGAAAGCATTAAAAACTACAAACCAATGGATTTGTTACTTTGTTAAGCAAATATATTTTATGAAAGAGAGCGCAAGTGAGTAAGAAAACATGATCTTCCTTGAACAAAGGAAGATCTGTAAAGTTTGCAAACAAAACAGAAAAAGTACTGACTTTGCGAACCACATTGCATGTAGATAGGCAATTAACAACTACAACAGAGAGTTAGTGAAAATATGACATTAAACTAGATTAAGGGATTCAATGCCTGTCCTCAGTTGGCACACAAAATTATTTTGTATATTTTAAGCAGGCACATAGCAACTTCAGGATAACAGAAGTGCTCTGCCACAATCAACGACTGAGGAAATATTTTTTGCAACTATATGCATATGGTTTGCACAGAGAGTGACTGTCAGAACCACAACACAGTAACAACACAATTATTAGTCAGATAAAATCCAGCCACTGTTTCTATAACTGTAACTGCACACGCAATCATGCCCGCCATTACCTGCTGTGACGGGAACAACTATGAAATACAGAGAGATGAGTCATGAATCTGACTCACGTCTTTCTCTTTTCCTCAAACAGGCACCAGTCCATCTATGTTTATATCTGGAGTCCACGTAGCTAGTCAAGGATAACACAGATAAGGAACACAGTGCAAAGGTCCTTTTAAATTCCTAAAGCAGAAGAGGCTTTTCTTCTGTACTGTTTCTCCTCTGGAGGAACTTGCTAGCAAAATAAAGATTTCAGTGATTTCTTGAGTCACTCCTGTCATTTATAAAGGTCAGGTCACCCAATCAGGGAACAAAGCAAATACATGAGACTCTGATGAGCAATTACCCACTTTAAATAGGAAGAACTTGCAACAGCCCACTTGTGTGTAATCCACAGGTACTGTTTGTCCTAACAAATTATTTCTCAAAAATGAAGAGCTCCTCTGAACAGTATGGTGCCATGCCACATGACTAGTAAGAAATAAAGAAAGGGAAGAGAGGTCCAACGTAGACATTAGATGAATAAAAAAGGGTCAAAAGCATTCATCTCCCATAGTTTGCTACCAGATCAGTGCTGTGTATTTGAAACTCCTTAAAATAATGTAAATTATTCATGACATTCTTGTTATAGAAACTCTGGCAATTCGTAATAGACAGTATATATGCGTTTCTTAGGTTAGAAGGGTGATAAATGTTATTGTTTATATGAATTTAAACCTCAGTGTTTTAGAGAAAAATATTAAATTAACAAAACTTTCAAACAAATCTTACTGTGTATACTTGAAATTTGAAAACGTTCCTTTTCCAGTATGTCAAGAGCAGTGAGCAAGTAAGCCTAAAATGGGATATATCTCAATATAGAAAATAACTAAAATACATTTTTACTAGCAAATTTTCCATTCCCTTTTCAATCAAACAGAAATTGTCACCATTGTTTCTGCGGCAATCTACTATTTTTTAGGTACTTCACATGACAGGAAGAAAAACAGATCTTTTGTTGCATTTTTGATGTAGCAACATTACTGAAAAAAATTAAGGAAAATAAAACTGTGTCAAGGTAAGTAAGCCACTTCTATCTAATAAAAACAAAATATTTTGTTAAAATAGAATGTTTTAACATTTAAAATCGGCTAAGTTTCAAAGCAAAGGTAATTTTCATTTTAAAACATTTAAATGGCATAAGTAAATTACTTCGAGCATTTTTTCCTGTTGAAACATCCCTTCTATGAAGTTTTGCTTTTCACAAACTGAAACACTGCAATTAAATAACTTCCTGACTGAAAATTCCCAATAAGCTCTTCATTTAATGCATGCAACTTACAGATTTTTGAACTTTTATTTATCACTGTCCATCACAATTTTGACTGACTGAGCCCATTTTCTGTACACTGGATACAAATGACAAAACTCCAAATCCCATTAGGCGAATTGCGAAATTGCAAATCCAGCAAAGATAAGCTTTTACTCAAAGTTCAGTGGTGCTCAGAATCAACTGCTTCCCTCAGTAAGAAAGCATCTTGTGTATCTTTTTATAAGAGGAATTTATGAAAAAATATTTAAGTGTTCAGAATGCCTTTTATTGACTCAAGTTTTCGAGAAATCAGCCTTAAGAGGTCAAATAGCGCCCAACTTTTGAAAGATAAGACCATGTCTTTGTGTCAGTTACTGGCAAAATAATAAAAAAGTGAAGATTATTTTTTTTTTTCTTATTCTTTGCAAAGAAGAAACAGTAACCGGAATTCTATTTCAAGTTTGAATTTGAGCACTACATGAAATCAAAGCAAATTGCTCTAGGCTTCAGTTTAAATGGCATGAAGACTTTGTCTACCTATTTTACAACATCCTGACACCATGTGTTAAACGTCACAGAATCCTATAAAGCAGGTTAGGAAGGACCTTTGGGCATCACCTAGTCCCACACCCTGCTCAAAGGAGGGTCAGCTTCTAGGCTGGATGTGAGTCTTTAGCTGCAGAGAAGCTTGTGGGAAAGAGGACGCATGCACTGGCCTGGGGTTAAGCTAAGGGAACAGGAGGTCAGAAACCACCAGCTATGACAAAACTTGCTGAACACAACAGATAACAAATTAAGAAGTTACAGACAGAGCCGTAACTCTGTCTGTAATGTCCTGTCCAGCAAAAAAAAACTGGATTTCACAGAGATCTATGTGAGAAGAAGCTGAACTTCACAGACCATTCCAGAAGAATATGGGGGCCCTTCTGGAGAGTTAAATGTTGGCTAGTAATACTCTTTAATTGAGACTACCTAGGAAAACTACCAGAAATAACAAGTTTGTATGTACTTGTAGAAAAATCAAGACAAATAAAGAAAAAAGAACTATGAGCAAGTTGTTTATTTGGGAGGGGACAAGAAGATGGTAAAATGGAAGAACCTGAAAGAGGAAATGGGGGAGGAGGAACTGTAAAAGGGAGGAAATCAATGTTCTTTGGAGATCTCTGTAGAGCAGCCCAGTACCTGATGACTGCCATTTGGAGCAGGGCAACAACCATGGTTTTTGCACTGTATTAGTGTCTGACTTGCTTCTGCAGTCAGAGGGACAGGACACATCTTCCCTGGAACTGCTGAGAGAAGCCTGGAATAATTTTAAATGACACAAAGGTGAATAAGAGCTCTGTTCATCAGTCACTGGCAGTTCCAGGATTTCTCTTGTGCAGCTAAAAATAAATATCGTAAGTAAAGAGAAAAGGAGACATCCATATATGCTGAGTCTAAATTTGAAGTCTGTATTTAAAAACATCCCTTTTCACATCACAGTTTAACCGAGATCTCCTTAAGTCTTTAATTTCCTCTGTGACATTATTTCTGCTAAACATACTATAATCATTGTCAACCACACAGCATTGCTGCTAGTATGATGATGTTTTCTTACAATTTCCCTAAAAATGTTTTTCTTCTACACAGTACCAACTAGGTTTGTCTTTGGCTGCACTCATCCTTTCATTATGTTTAGCTTTCTCTACTCTCTTGAAATGTATATACTGAGCATAACTTTTTTTTTTTTTTAATCTTATCTTCCTGTCTTCTTTTCTCATTCTTCCAGCTCAGACAGTATTAAAACATCAGGCTTCTCAATATACCACTTCCATCAGTAAATGTATTTGGTTCCACTTCAGACTGAGTTATTCATAGTTCTTCAAATGGAATGTCAAAGGCTCCTCATCAATATCTACAGTAAAATGTTATCTGTTAAACGCAAACAATGTAACTTACCAACTTACTTTGCAAATCAGAATCAATATACAAAACAGTCACATAACTTGCAAAGGCAACTTTGCCCAGATGGATGAATGAAGGGGATACAGATAAACATGTACATGTATGTGGGACATAAACAGGAAGTGTCTTCCTATAAGTTACAGATACACACACACAAAAAAAAAGATGGATAATTACTGTTGAAAATACGGAAATACCTGAGACACTTCTGTTATCTTGGCAAGAAAGAATTCTCTGATAAATTGAAAAAAACCAAATGACTTAGAGAAGGCCATCTGAACAGGCTAAGCAAATGCCATTTTGCATGTCATGTTTTAAATGTTCTTTTACTTTGAAAGAAATCACAGTTTTGTTTGTAGCAAGTATTTTTATTGTCACTTTATAGTAGAAATGAACACAAACATCAAGCATTTACTTGTACGTTTTGCCCTAGGGCAAGCTAGACTAGCAGAATTGATTTTTTATGAATCTCTTATTTATAAAGATCTTTCTTATGTTGGAGGATTCCCCAGTCCAGATAACCAGGTTCTTTATCATGAGACATCAACATGAAAATATAATGATTTTAACCATATAAGAAATGGCTTCTGTATCTTCCATCAATGCAGTCACCACAGACATTGAAAATTTCCAAAATATCTCAAGAAAACATTTTCCTAAGTTTTCTAGATTGCTGTATTGCAAATTCAGAAAGGAATGCTGTACTAAATTCAGGTGAAACCCAAACAGAAGAGTTAAATGAAAAAGATCTCAAAGTGAGTTTTGAAAAGACATGGAAATGTCTGTGGTATTTTACATGATTTCTTAGGAGAGTATACTTAAATGGTTATGCATGGCTACATTAGAAGTACATTGTAGTCTTCCAGTTAATATATATTACCAGAATTATCCTTTCTGCTATTATAATTGAAAAACATCTTTAACATCTGCTTAGGTACTTAAAAGTACTTCTGCCTTTGATCACTCCTTCTTTATTCCTTTAGTAAAGCAATCCTGTATTTTTCAGAAATTTACACCAAAGCGTAATCCAGGACCAAATACTCTGTAAGTAGAAAATTCTACAAATCCACTGAAATCAACAGAAAAACAGAGATTTTTAAAGAAAAGGCAACTAATTTAGTTCTTTGCCACTAATATTACTGTAGTTCCAAAGTTCATTTTTTCTAATTAAGCACTAGAACCTATAGCTACAAGAGTATCAAAGAAATATTTTTTCTATTTAAAAATACTCTGATTTTTGAAAGCTGTGTAAACACACACACACAAACACCCTCCACATACATATGTGTATCTATGTGAACAAAATCTCTACAAGCTCCCATTTCTCAGAAGTTGTAATGGTCTATTACAATTTCTAACTAAAAACTCCCTGATAAATTATTTTTTTACTTATTTTCCCATTTAAATTGCTCTAAGTTATGAGAAATAAATCCCACCATTAAAAACTCTTCATAGTCATGATTAATAAATTTCATTCAACAACCGAACTCATTGTAACTGAGAACTTCTTTAATCTGGCACTTTTTCTAACAGAAAGTGAAAATACTGTTATATGCATGTATATTTGCATTGTATATGTATAGGCATTTTTTTTTCCTTTGCTTTTTTAGAGGAGGGGAATGGGTACAAAGAATGAATGGAATGTTTTTCTGTCTTGTTACATAGCATAGCATTTGAAAAATATATGAACAGGTAAAAATATATAAAAATATGTACTTCAGTAAATTTCTACATACAACTATCAGTGGGAGTCAATACTGACATGAAGAAGATGGTAACATGTTCTTTTGTTGTCGAGACTATCTGATACCTTCTTTTTTCCAACAGCTACAAATATCATCACTACTTTCTTTCTCAGGAATGAAAAACAGTAGTTTGTCACAAAAGGACATCAAAACAAAATAAAAGATCCAACTCTTTCAATTCTGATGCATGTATTGGTATATTTAAACATACAGTATTTAATTAACTTTATTCATGAATGTGAACACATAAAAGTAATTTTTAAAAATTGTGTGCTAATACTAAAACACACAAAATCATCTTCATTCACACTCATCTTTTCAGAACAGGAAGATATACTTCCACATTTTTATTTCAGATTGTTCTTACTGTTCTTCCTAAGCTTCTTTTCTGAGGAAGAGATCCTGTCCTTCATTTCAACCAAGGTAGACTTTTGCTTTTGTAACTTTTATGTTATTCCTCCATTATTTTTGTCTAGATATAAATCACTTCAATGTCCTACTTGAGTAGTTCTCCCTTATTGTAGAAATGTTTGTACACTATTTTTAATATGAACTGAAGTTACATACATCATAAAAAACGCTTACTAGTGGTCTTAAGATAAAATTCAGGTTTTATACTGCTGACAATTTTAATGTACTAGTTTGTATTAAAGTTTAAATAGTTCAATGTGTTAAATACACTAATCCCACTGAATTGCCATAGACTTTTTATAAGCAACTTTACTGCATTCTTGGAAAAAAATTTGCTTCCATTCTTGTCCAAGTAACTTCCCATGAACAGGTAGATAAATTGAAATATAATATTAACAGCAGTAAATCCTCAGAAACAGAAGAGGAAGGAGAATCAAGGTTAATCAGTAGGATCACGTCTTAAGTTGTGATTGTGCAAATAAAAAAAGACTTACTTAACTTTAGGCCTATTAATTAAAAGCTCATTCACATTAATGGGATTGTGTACTTAAGCCTAAGCTTAAAACTGAACGCTTGAAGATTGGGTCATTGGTATTTTAATGGAGGAACTGGAAGAACAGCTTCTGTAGATAAATAACATTATATAATTCAACGCACCAGGAAAATTTAAGAATGCAGCATTCTGTTTCAAAATGTGTTTGTCTCCCATTAACACACTAATAATAGTCTAAGTGAAACATTGTAAGACCGTTTTCATATTATTCATATTATTCACAAACAGAAGGCGTGGTATGTGATACTGCGCTTTCTAGTGTAGGTTGAAGGCCTTCAAGAAACCATTCACAGTATGCTTAATAGAAGGGAGGCGGGGGGGGGGGGAAATTCTGTGCACCCAGAGAATCACTTCTGTTAAGTGAGCAGGATGAGGGTTTTGCATTCATCCAGCATCATTAAAAAAGCACTACAGTCAGGACTGAAAAATTACACTCTCACTTTAAGAGGGAAAGCATTTCACAGGAAAGATCAGTTTCTGAGCAGAAACTCATTATCTCAATCTCATTTTGAGCCTTACTGGACCATGCTTACAACTATACTGTTCCAAGTACTCTATTCAAGTAAATGCATGAAAAGGTGAATGTACACTGTGGTAAAGGCAAAAATGTACACTGTCCCAAACCGCAAACCTCGGAAGAGTGAGCCTGAGTGATTCCTGAGAGAATACCCCCAATTTCCAGTCAGCCCTGGTTAATATACTGACATGATGTGATATGATATGGAATATTGCATTGGCGCATCCAAATGTCAGTTTTGGGTTTTGCTCTTCATTATGCTTCCCCCTCCCAGTCCTGATGCAGCTGTGAACCAGCCAAACACGGTGGCCTTGGGCTCCAGCAGCAACTAATAACATTAGTACTTTTATCAACATTCTTCTCGTAACAAGTCTTACACTGAAACTAAACCACAGCTCTTCTAACTGCTAAGAAGAAAATTAACTCTATCCTAGTAAAACCAGGACATACACATAAAGAGATACATAGACACACACAGATGTATGTAACCAGTAAAGAATGTCACATTCAGTGCTTAATCCAAAGGTAATGAAAATAAATAAGATTCTTGTAGAATCAACACTGTTCTGAATCAACACTGATTTAATAGAATAATAATATAGTATTTTCCCTAAATAAAAGAGTAAAAAATGATAGTCATCTGTTCTACTTTTCCAAAGAGTTAAATACTCTTTATTCCCCTCTAGAGAGCCTCCTAATATAAGGCATGAAATTTAGAAAACAGTAAGTTTTAACTTCTATAGCATTACATTAGCTTTTGTAGCAATTAACTAATACTTTCTACAACATTTTAGGAAACCAGATATTCTTCACTTCAGTTAATTAAATCAATAGAGAGGAAATAATAAAAAGGAGTTCAATATTAGGTTACACTAAAAACATTACTCTTGGAAAACACTGGGGAAAGGATTTAAAGGAGAATTATTCATTAAATTGCAGTATTACCTTCTACAGGTGTTTTCATAATTAATTTTGTTGGTCGGTTTGAAATTCAACCTTTAAACTAATATAAGAGCATCACTTGATTATTTTTTAGATTTTATCTTTCAAAATCTGAATTTATATTCACTACAAAAAATATACAAGAAACAGTTAAACTGAATAAAGTGTATATAATAAAAAAGAAAAAGAAAAAAAGAGGAAAAATGTAAATGCGAACCCAAAATGCTTCTAACATAGCTGCTTCCTTGATGCTTACATTTCTATACACTATAAGATGAACTTAGATACCTATGAATAGCAAATCATTCAAATATGCAATCTGCATATCCTACCAAAAGCAGCAATTCATTTACTTTAGCTATTAGATGAAAACAGATGCAAAGCACTGATCCATCTCAATAATATTAGGTCTATATCACTGTCTATCCACAATTTCTTCTAGCATAAAACCAATTATTTAGGTCCTTTTCCATACACATGTGAGAGAAAACTAATCCACTTCTGCCAGTAACAAAATTTTGCCATGAACAATTGTACAGCTAAAAAAATCTTGTGGATTTTTTTTTTTCTGTCATCCTTTATCCTTAACTATTTTTGTGTAATATAATTAATCAAAATAATATAATTTTTATGTAATTAGGTTATATAAACTATCTTATTCTGAACACAAGTATTCTAAATACAGGGAAATCTCTGTATTTCTGCATTTCTAAAATTCACTTTCTACTGCCTATCTAGCTTCTATCGATAGTGGAAATAAGAATCACTTCTTTGTAACCAAGGTCAGATGCAATAATTTAGAATAAGGAAGTCATAGACAGATGGAGCTCCATCTCATCTCCTACCGCTGCTTTAGTAATAGCATTATGAAAGTAACGCTCCAGAGACCACACTTTCTCCTTATTCATTTTTTTACTGGACTTTCACCATGGAGCAAGGAAATGGGACTCTGGGGGAGCTGACTACACACACTAGTAGTAAGGCACAGCCCACAAGGCATCAATCCTTTGATATGCACCAAAATAAATGACTGACAGAAAACAATTTATGAGACAGATGTACTTCTATCTATTTCAACACCCAACCATAAAATCCAACGTGTCAAAAATGTACATGCCAGAATAACATCAACACACAATAACAACAGCTCATCTTCATTTACCAGTATTTCTTAAATAAACACAGTGACAGTTATGTACTAGTGGTGTCGATATACTCCCACTCTGCACAATTACAGACCATCAAAGCAAGTGTTTTTCACTGATTTCACACTCTCAGAACCCATGAACCTTCTCATATGCATAGACAGGGCCCTGGATGTCAAAGTAATCTTTATTCCTGACACAAGCTCACTTGAACATGTTGCCATTCTGTTCTGAAAAGGTCCTTCTAGAAATGCACAAGAAAGCATCCTACAGTCTCACAACACAGGTACGCCCTCCCATCTCTTCCATTAGAATCTTTAACAAGAGAATAATTAGTGCTAAATGTGTAGAAAAATCATTAGGTAGCAACTCTTCTGGTCCTGCTGGACTAGGCAGGATTTGTACCAGTAAAATAAGATCAGAATCTCTATTTCTGACAATAAGGTCATCAGCTATCTTATTGCCTCCAAAATTCAGGCAAAGAGTTTAGAAGTCTTATCTTCTTCATCATTCTTTCAAATATTTTAATGAAAGCTTTTATTTTTACTTCTATCATTCTTACAGTTCAGTAGCTGTCTACCACACAGCCTTGGCACTGATTTCTAATACAGTAATGAAACTATATCCCCATGACAACTTGATTTGAGGTAACTTCTCAAGCCATACATCTGCCAACCACAAGAGATGACCTATTTTATTACAGTGATTCCTAAAATATGTATTATTTATTAAAAAACCTCTAATCTTCTATTATCAGCCTACAGCCCTTATAGTTTGTGCAATTTATCAGTTCTCTCACTTTCCTAGTTCTGTCTTGTCTTTCTAACAAACCAGTATGCATTATTCAGCAGCTGAAGTTAGCTTCTACCCAAAGCCCAAGGAGATGGCAGGAGGACGTGTGCAGTCCCTCAGAGACAGAGGTATTGAACCTAAATTGCATGGATGGAGGAAGGTTGCGGCTAGGCAAGACAGGTGATTTCCTCTAATACTCCAGAGCTACCGAAATATGCAGTCCACTTCCTCTGCTTTTCTTCTCATTCCCTGCCATCTCACTTTAATCTAGACCACTTAATGGACAGAAAACTCTTCAGCTTTTTGGCTGAGTCAGTCTTTCTCTAGTTAATGTGCTGAACTGGTATCCCAAGGAAAAGAATGAGCATCAGACATGGTACCACAAAGGAGAGAGGTGCACAGCTGGGAGCCGTGCATCTGGTAGCAATGAGCAAGCAGACTGGTTCGACTGGGTCCAATCTGTGTCCTGGTTACATCTGCACAAAAAAATACTCCATGCTCCTTCCAGCTCATCCTACTCCACTAAAAGATAACACTGTTCCTTTGCTTCCCAAGACTGCTGTTTGTTGCTCTAAAAGAATCAAATGCTGTGTATTCAAGAAGCTGCAGAGAGCAGCTTGTGCCAGAGACAGGGAGATCTTCTGGCATTCTCCTTCCCTGCACTTGTGTATAAACAAAAGACACTACAATATATTAAAGCAATGCTCATAATTCCTAAGTTAATAAAACTAAAACTTAGTATTATGAATTTCTGCCTCAGCTGCTTTCATATCTTCAATTCTAAGACAAGCAAAAAATTAATTTTAAACTAATTTGCTGAAGTAGTGAAGGCTTTAAAGATATGGTATATTAAGGGCAGAGTTTAAGTATTTTTCTTGTGTGACTGTCCTCAAACAACAGCTTAAGTGCTTGATACTCTTGCAAATGTCTCAACGTTTCTAAGTCAAGCTTCATACATTAGTGTTCCATTTTAGCTTCTTACATCCAAATCTACCCTTTAAGATTCATTATATATTGCTTTCTGCTGCAGATATTTTCTCCTGGGGAGAAATAGAAAGCAGTTAACACCTGCAATTTGAAAAAAAAAAAAAAAAAAAGAATCTGACATGATTAAAAAAAACATTTGAATTAACAGACAAGCATGCTGCAAAGAAAGCTGACAGTCATTTATAGTGTAAAACAGAGTGGTGTTTTTAGTAGCATGGAAATACAGCTGACAGGCATATCTTTATTCAATTAGTTCCTACTTCCCAAGGGCAGAGTTCTATGCACACAACCAAACTGCACCCTCTATTTTTAGAGACTTTCTATATTCAATATTTAAAACTACTTTTCGGAATCAATTTAACAGAATGTGACTTAATGTACTTCTCAGTTTCAAGTTTCAATAATTTACTCTGCATACCCTAACGCTGCCCATGACCTGACCCATAATTACATCCAAGCAGATCTCTTGGCTTTTTTTTTTTTTTTTTTTTTTTTTTTTTTGCATATTTCAGTTTCAGAATAGTTGACATCTGTGCAGATTTTTAGATGCTTCTCAGTATTATAAAAGTTTCATACCAATCCATCTGCGTATCCTACTTACTTCAGCAGCTAAAATAGCAGGTAAAACAAGCACTTACTGTTCAGCAGTTACAGGGCACTTCACTCCTCCTTTTCCAGATGACTTGCCAAATCAAACCTACTGCCTCTTTAGCTGCTGGGAAACAAACACACAAAAAAAACCCCACATGTCAGAATTCAAGGAACTGAGGGAGAGGGCATTTTACTACAGAAATCTCTTTCAGCAGAAGTAAAAAGCAGTATAACAGTGGTAGTAACTCGTAACTTTGTCTCATAACAGCTAATAGGAATCTCTGAACACAAAAACCCTTCACCAGAAAATTGTAGTGGGGCACACATCTTTAGACAACAAGAAAAAAAAAAAAACCCAAACACCAAAACTTGAGAAGCAATGATATTAAAAATAAATAAATGAATATCAAAAAAGCAAATCCATCGCCTTCTCATCCACTCAGTTTTCTATCTTTTTACTATACTGTGAACCATGAATATTTTAACAGGGAATTACTTTTTCTAATGCTTTCTCCATCACTCTACTGTATTAAAGGATTGGTCAGGGTTTGTGCCTACCACCATATTAGTATCACATTGTATTTTTTTTTATTTGCAATTTTATGTTGCCCTCTCAATACAGAATGTTAAACTACTTTGAAGAAGCTTTTGATTTTTTTTTTAATTAAAAAAAAAGCTGCAAATTTCCATTGGAAAAAATGCAATTGAAAAAAAGGCACCCATAAGAAACTTGTGTTTTCTGAAGTACATGATAGCTGCTGATTACTTAACATGCCCCAAAGGTATCAGTACCAGCAAGCAATGCAGTGCTGATATTTGCCATTCAACAGTTATTAATAATTGTAATTCTAGCACAAATCAAACATGCTGGAATTATTTCTATAAAACTGGCATGATGAAGCATCTACAATTTACAGTAAGCCTCATTTATCGAACACCTGACAGCATCTTATAAAATTAAAATTTAAACAGTCATTTCAGAGCTAACGTATGTTAGAGAAGTTACCACGTTAAACACAGTTCTGTTTCACTAAGTATGTAAAACTCATCATGTCCAAAACATGAAAAAAGAACAGTTTGCTTTCTAAAAGGAAAGTCAGTGGCATTCTCATACCTCTTGTCAACACCAGACAAAGCTGTTAAATGACCACCAGCAGTTACAGAATCTCTGTCTATTCATAGTAGTGAGTGCTGATGCTGAGAGACTACGTGAAGAGCCCTGTTGTGCTACACACGCCCACACCTTACACTGCTAGGAGACAAGGAGACAGCCCCTGTACTGCACAGGTGAAAATGCATTAAAAATGTATGTTGAAGAGAAACATTCTCTGAATGAAAACAGACATTATCTCCATCTTACAGACAGAAAAATGAGGCAAGCCAAATGTCATGGGCAAAACCCACTTGAAAGCACCACTTGGATAAAATGAGGTCTGAACAGCATCTGCCCACTCTGATAGTGTAGGTACCTGCAGGAGAGAAGCACAGATGAACTGCTACTGACTTCACTTCCTTGCAGCACCTTTGGGGAAGGAGACTAGAAGGCAGTTGCAAGCTGGGCAACAACTACTCGTTGGCTTTAAATATGGAGAAAGTCAAAGAGACTGGCTGGGGGTGACGGGATCAGTGAGGCCCCTGCTAACCATCTCGGTGTAAAAGCCATGATCAAGGGGGCAGCAGCCCCTCAGCAGGAGGAGCTGGGAGGTGAATCACTTCCAGCACTGAGCGGTTTCTCCCCAGAACTGGTGGTGCTGACCATGACCATGAGCAGGGGCTCCACAGCATTGGTGGGTGTGAACGTGCACACTCTACCAAAAATGCAAGTGTATCATACCATAGCCTTCTCCACGAGCACATCCTGCCCCAGCTGTCCTCTGGCAATACCCAGCCAGTGCAGAAATGAAAACTTATGTCAGTGAGCAGAGTGATTCTCTCCTTGCAGCTGCCTCACCCCCAGATTCTCCATGACACCAATCAACCTGCAGAAGTACTATAAGATAGCTGTAGCTGAATGTGAAACAGGTTTTTCTAATATCCAATGCATCCCAAGTACTTTAGCCACCAACTTCCTTCCCAAATGTTTTTCTTTATTTTCACAGAAAAAAAACCAAACCAAAACAAAAACAACTTAGTATTTTAAACTTACCAATGCTACAATTACATTTTTATCAAGATTTTTTTTTTTTTTAATCCAGGATAGATGAGGCTTTGAGCAACCTGATCTAGTGGAAGGTGTCCCTGCTCATGGCAGGGGGGCTGGAACTAGATGATATTTAAGATCCCTTCCAACCCTAACCATCCTATGATTCTATGATTTATTTATTTTTCTTAAGGAGCAATATGTTTTCAAATTCATGTTACTATAAAAACGAGTTACCAAGGAAATCAGTAGCATCTGGAGCAGTAAGACGTTAGGTCAGCTCAATGGATTGAGGAGCCCAGGATGAATTGGCTGAATACTAAACTGCAGAGGATCAGTTGAAAAGCCTCTCTTCAGCATTTTGGTATTTTCTGCTTCCTTTTTACCACTAAATGATGAAAACAGAGTAGGCTAAACAATCTACCCGACAGTACCAGTCAGCACTCAATCTGTAAAGGCTGGACCTCAGCCACCTACATGTCTGTGACCTAAATATTCCAATTAGTATTGTGTATCTTTTCCATTAAAAGGGCCTGAATGAGTATTTTAAAACAATTTTTAAAATAAGTGACCTGTTCTTCCTTCAGCAGTTTAGTACAACATACCATAACGTGTATTTGGAAATCTATTTTTTAACAACTGATCTAGAATTGGAAAAAAAAGCTAAAATAGAGTGTATTTATGTTCTTGAGATTTAGCAAAATAAAGCATGACAAATTCCATCAGAGTTACTGCAACTACACCCATTTAAATAAAATGCAGGAATATTCAACTACTCACAGTGACAGCAAGAGATATGAGTTCATAACTCTGTTTACAAACATTAGGGTAATTCCTGCAAGTTTTTTAGGTTGAGGTCTGGGATTTATCTATTCTTTTAAGATTAAAATATGCTCCACAATTTCTAGTGGACACTATTGTAACATCAAACGTAATGTGCCTATTTATTACAGCAACCCATTAACTTTGCTTATTCCTGTCAGTTCTCAAGCTTGCCTTCCTCATCCTACATCCTCTCTTTGCAGTGTAAGAGTTTTATTGTTATTATTATAATTAAGATGAGAAATATAAACTCCAGAAATGGCTTAGCTTCACCAGCGTCAATTTTATTCTCAGGCAGAAATAAAAAGCCTGTTAAGTGATTTCAGAAATCAATTACTTTATTTCAAACCATCCATATATATAGTATCTCTCAGAAGCTGCTGAATGCTCTGGATTCCTACAGATGTCCTTCATAATGTTACCACTTCGGGTAGTTCTTAATGAAGAATATAGTTAGTATGAACTAACCATCTGCTTTGTATCATTATTAATATTTTCCCAACTGTTATGTAGAAAATTACAGTGTAGCAGCACAAAACTAATTACAATACACATAATGATAATCTCTGCTAACAGAATGACCCTAGATGATCCTCTGGAAACCCAAAATATTTGTAAAATGTGGGCACAGTAAAAAAGAATACATTTCCATTAACAAAAGTATTTTCTGTACTAGCTAAGGAAAGGCTACTTATATATTCATCAGTCCTGACAGTGACTGACAGAGAAAACCTTTAGGAAACAGCTTCTGGGTATCAAATTAAAATGCTGAAATGCTGGTTCTGAAATGGTTATTTCACAGAATCACAGAATGGTAGGGGTTGGAAGGGACCTCTGGAGATCATCTAGTCCAATGCCCCATCATCTTGACATGCACCCTTTAGATACATGTAAACATTAATAAGATCTTCTCTCAGCCTTCTCTACGCTAAACAGACCCAGCTCTCTCAGTCTTTACTCATAAGAAAGATGCTCCAGCTCTTTAATCATCTTTGTAGCCTCTGCTGGACTCTCTCCAGAAGATCCCTGTCTCTCTTGAACTAGGGGGTCCAGAACTGGCCTCACCAGGGCAGAATAGAGAGGATCACCTCCCTTGACCTGCTGGTCACACTCTTAATGCACCCCAGTATACCACTGCCTTCCTTGGCCCCAAGGGCACACTGTTGGCTAATGGTCAACTGGCCATCCACCAGTAGTCCCAAGTCCTTCTCTGCAGGGCTGCTTTCCAGCAGGTCAACCCCCAACCTGTATTAGTGCCAGGGGTTATTCCTCCCCAGATGCAGGACCCTACACTTGCCCTTATTGAACTTCATCAGGTTCCTCTGCACCCAACTCTCCAGCCTGTCCAGATCTCACTGAATGGCAGCACGGCCTTCCAGTGTATCAGCCATTCCTCCCAGTTTAGTGTCATCAACAAACTTGCTGAGGGTACACTCAGTCCCTTCATCCAAGTCACTGCCGAATGTATTGAATAGGACTTGACCAAGTACTGACCCTTCAGAAACACAGAATTATTAGAAATGATTTAAATTACTTAAAAATAACTTCAATTATTTCTAAAGTCATCTCTGCCACCGTACAGTAGTTACTATTACCCGGGAGGAACAAACACTGTATGTGGCTATTCCTTTCACTTGTGACTAAAGGCAAAAAAATAAGTAGTGTCCTAAACAATTGAGTACATCTTTTGACCAAGCATTAGACAAAGCTGAGAGAGTGTAATCAAAGTCTTTACTTGAACTGCTTGAGGCTTTATCTCTTGTGTGGCTCTTGCAGTGGGCTTGCAGCAGGAACAGAGCAGAACACAGCACTAAGTTTTGTAAACTGCTACCCATTTCTGATCAGAGCAAGTAGTAATGTTTTAACTCATATTCCAACTATGTCAACAGAAAAACTCGTGGCAGATTAAGAAAAGAAGTTCAGCATTGCCTTCTATGTCTTCAAGCAAATACATAGAGATAGCAATTTTAAATAATGGGACAGATATTATCAATTAAGTTTGAAGCGAGCAAGGCTGGTTTTTTGCTTTTCTGAAATTCTTGCCTGAGATGCAGCAGAGTAAGATCACTAAGATCATTGGCCATTAGCAACCCTTAAGCTTGGAAGCTTTCAGGTCTCTGTTAGGTGCATACACTCCCCAGTGTGCTGTTCTTGTTTCTATATTTAGCTAGAATTCCACTGAGCAAATGGATTGCATGGGCAAGAGCTGAACAAAATCAGGCTTTTAGTGTAACAACTTTTATCCTCATGCTGGCTGGGGAGAAATAAAGAACATTTAAAGTATAGAAGAATAAATAGAAATCATTTCAGGGAATTATTTACTAAGCAAATGTGCATCAGTTTTTAGCAAACCGTAACAGAAGTCTACATGTAATCAACATTAACTAAATAATTATGCCATAACATATAATCAGTAAAGTTCAAGTAGGGAAAATAAATTAGCTGATAAGCCACTTAACTCTCTTTTCAGCAATGTTTAGTTACCATAAAGGCAGAGCAAACAAAGTTAGCTCAATAATGTGAACATCATGTAACAACATGCGGTATCAGTATTTCTAAACTCTTGGATCTAGGGAAAAAACAGCAGATCCATGGAAAGCACCCCGCAACCTCCAGGCTGTGTTTGCATTCCACATGCAGAAACTCAGGAAACCTGAAACTCACTGGTACTTTGGTGCTTCCTGCTGTGACACTGAGGCACGAACACATGGCACAGGCAGACTCCCACTTCCATGCATATAAAGTTCACAGGCTCTGGGAAAAAAGGTCTACAATACCCTAACATGAATTCAGGCAAAGGTCTACAAAAACTGTCTATCAAATAAATCAAGCCAAATGTGTTCCCGATTAATAAGCATTTTGACTTACTGAGGACCTTTGAAGGTCCTCAATGCCTTCTTCACCTCAGTCTTTATTGGAAAGACTGGCCTTCAGGAATCAGAAGCCCCTTAGGGCAGTGGCAAAGTCTGGAGTAAGGAAGAAAGCCTTGGTGGAGGAGAATCAGGTACAATCTAGACCTACCTAAGTCCATGAAGCCTGACAGGAAAGCACCACGAGTACTGAGGGAGCTGACTGATGTCATTGGGAGGCCACTCAATTACCTTTGAAAGCTTGTGGCAATCAGGGGAGGCTCCTGAAGACTGGAAGAAAAGCAAATGTTACTCTTATCTTCAAGAAGGACAAGAAGAAGGATCCAGGAACCTACAGACTGGTGAACCTCACCTCAATAACTGGGACAGTGATAGAGCATCTAATCCTGGAAAATATTTCCAGAGACATGAAGGACAAGAAAATGATCAGTAGTAGTCAGCATGGATTTATGAAGGGGAACTCATGGTTAACCAACCTGATTGTCTTCATAATGAGGTCAGTAGCTTGGTGGATGAGGGGGGAGCTGCAGATGTTGTTTACCTCAGCTCCAGGAAGGCTTTTGACACTGTCTCCTCTAACATCCTCAGAGACAAGCTGATGAAGTATGGGTTAGGTAAGTGCAGTGAGGTGGACTGAGAACTGGCTGACTGGCCCGGCAGAGAGGGTTGTGATAAGTAGTACAAAGTCCAGCTGGAGGCCAGTGCTGTATCCCAGGCATCTATACTGGGCCCAGTACTGTTGAGATCTTTGTTAATGACCTGGATAATGGGACAGAGTGCATTCTCAGGAAGTTTGCAGACAATATAAAACTGGAAGGCAGGGTTAAAGACTTATGCATCAGATGGGTGTGCTGCCATTTAGGGGTACCTCAACAGACTGGAGAAACGGGCAGAGAGGAATCTCAGGAAGTTCAACAAGAAGAAATACCAAGTTCTGCAACAGGGCAAGAATACATCCACACCAGTGACAGATCCTTCATGAAAATAAATACACTGAGGCAGGTGCAGAGGAGCATGCATTGCAACTAACTCTGCTAGCCAAGTCCCTTATATAGTCTACTGTTATCTTGCTTGAATTCAGTCAGGCACATAACCTTGGTTCCTGCTTTTCTTTGGTTTCTGTCACATATTGATTTTTTTCAAGTGACCAGAACCCCTCTGGCAACAAATGCTAATAGATATAATGATTCATGGACCTCCATTGCTTAGCTTTACCTTTCAAGAGCCAGCACTGCCCAATGTAGGCACTAAGCGTATGCACTCTCTTGATACAGAAATGATAAACTAAATGTGCAGTGTACCTCCAAACAGAAAATCTTCTATACAGCTCTGATGATGCAGACCCTTAGTGAAAAATGAACTATACGGCTGGAGTGAATGGTTTCCCCATATTACAGCTATTAGAGTTTAAAGAAAACCTTGCACCAACAAAGAGATAGGTGGACAGACTTCATACTTAGTACTATAATTAGACAGTAATCCAAACAAAATGTTTCAATCTGCCTGTGTAAATTCTTCAGAATTGAACATTCTAACACTGTTCAGGCAGAAATTCCTCAGCAGTAGTACAAATAAAGATACACGAACTGGTAATTTATTTACAAACTTTTTTACAAATTTTCATGTATCATGAACACTTGCTGATGTTTCCTGTGTTTCTGTTTAGTATATTCCCACATTTTATTTAGGAAGGGTAAAAAAAAAATATATATATAAATTGATGGTCTCAGCATGCTGTACATCTGGTCTCAGTGAAATGTCATGTTATCACCCAGTTAAGCTACAGAGATCTTTGTATCACATACAATTTAAAGTACAGGTTGCTATAGAATGTTAACACCTAAAGAAAGACCTTACACAGTGAAATATAAGAAGTCACCAACAGTGCTTCCTAAATTATCTTAGAAAGCTTCTGAGCAAGTGTAATCTGAGGTTTAAGACAAGCGGAAAGAGTACAACCCTGACTGCCACCTTGCCAGCATGGACATTAAGTCAATTTCATGAGGGAGGAATAGGTAATTTGACACAAGGCTTGTGCAGCAAGGTTAACTGCAACAGATTTCTATTTAGCCTATAAATATTTTAAACTATACAGTCTAGTTTGAATGCTATAGACAAATGCTAGTACTTGAGTTTTATCTTAACTTTGCTTGAGTTGAGTCTTATTAGCGACATCTGGATAACTACATATTCCTCACCCAAATGTGTCTAAAATCTATAAACTGGACACAAAATTGGTGAAGGGTTTAGAGGGGAAGCCGTATGAGGAGAGTCTGAAGTCACTTGGATTTTTCAGCATGGAGAAGTGGAGACTGAGAGGAGATCTCATCATGGTCTATAACTTCATCACACAGGGGAAGAAGAGGGGCAGGCACTGATCTCTTCTCTCTGGTGACCAATAATAGGACCAAGGGAAATGGCAGGAAGGGGGGCCAGGAGGGATTTAGGTTGGACATTAGGAAAAGGTTCTTCACCCAGAGGGTGGTGGAGCACTGGAACAGGCTCCCCAGGGAGGTGGTCATGGCACCAAGCTTGACAATATTCAAGAAGCATTTGGACAACAGCCCCAGATACATGGCCTGAATCTTGGGATTGTCCTAGGCAGGGACAGGAGTTGGACTCGATGACCCTTGTGGGTCCCTTCCAACTCACAACATTCTATGATTCTATGAAATCAGCCTCTCTGGGGCTGCAGTGGAGGGTGGACAAAGAAAGTTGATATTATAGGACGAGTGGTAGCCAGACCATCTCCTGGTGACTGCTGGTGACCTTGAGGGATCTCAGATACACACTTAAACCTCTAGCTTTATAAGACCATAGCCGTGATGGATTTTGCATTGAGGTTTGACGTTTGGATGTTTTATAGTATATAACAGAATGAAACTATACAACTTCACAGTAATTGGACCAAGCACAAACTACTGTTTCTTGAGATTTCTACTGTTACATGATTCAAGGATGTTTGCCTGTTTCTTTCACGGTGTAAAGATTTTTTCAAAGCTCTAACATGCTTCTCTAGGAGTTATGCAGTATGCTTTCACAGCAAGAGTTGCTATCATCAGATCCACACAAAAACACAAACGTCCCTTAGAACCATTCTAATTTTTTGAAGTTCAGTTTCCCATATATACAAACATTTTGCTTGGTTCTGAACACATCTAAATAAAAAAACTCAAAGTGAAAACATAGATCTTCACTTGAAACAGAACATGTTATCTCCAGTGTTGTACCGAGATAAATGAACAAGGTTATATCCTGAAACAATCCCAAAGGATAAGTTTATGGCGAACTTACCTGCCCTGCTTTTGCAAGTAATGGGTGAAAGTGCCCATAATATTAAAACTCTTAAAAATACATATATTTTCTTGCAATATGGATGCCTATAAAATAATAATGTAAGGAGTTAGCAAATATCTATTTTTAACAATATGGGAGTTTTTTTCCAAGCTATGATTTTTGTCTTGCCTAAAAGGGTCTTTGAAGAATGTGATTTATAGCAACAATAATAACTACTTCAGAAAATCCAAATTTAAATATCTTTGCTAATCTTCTATTTGCACAGCAAAGGGATTTTTCTGATGCTGATTCCTACTTATTCTCTCCAAATAAAACTAATTTATTCCTGTATGTAATTTGAGGTAAAAGCTAGTGCTGCAGATTATTAAGTGGACCAAAACATTTTCCCTTTTGTATTCCTCAGAAAGCATCTTTCATCAATAATTTTGAAATCCTAGTGGGAAAATAGAGAATCGTCATGTCAGCAAGACTTCTTTAATATATATTCTAAAAAAGTCTGCTGCCAACAAGGTTTAGGGGTGTATCATGCCTTCAGTCACTGTTCTGAACAAGGAATGACTCTGCTTACAGTGTCTCAGAGACATACTAGCTCAAAACCACCATCCAGAACCTACTTCCCTCTTTCTCTAGTGTCACAATATATAAGGAAAATACAGCTAAATCCTGTCCATTCTTCTTCTCCACTCGGTTTCCCGGGTGTACATAAAATCTGACTAAGCCCAAAGAATAGCAAAGTGGGGCAGATCTAGAAACAAAGTGACACCATAGCAATCATGTAAAGTGTGGAAGTGTGAATTTGCCACTGTTCTCATGAACAGAGCTTTAAAAAAACATCCAGAAGCGAGGGGTAATCAACAGCAGGAAAAGAAGGTTATGTTTTAAGATGTTAAGATGAAAATTAAAACTCCTCTCTGAAGAAATTTCTGAAGATTCAGAGAAAAGAGTTGAAGTAATTTTGACAGAAAGTTTATTTGTTCCCTTCTACTTTTTACTCTTATATTGACACGGCTGTGGTAACTGATGTGCCATTAGTCAATAACCTTCAAGAATATTTTCCTGTTCACAAATCCACCTGAGGTGCCAAATGCTACCTTACCAAAAATAATCTTTGCAGAGGTGCAAGTCTCTACTGCAGATACAATTATCAGTCAACAGAGTTAAGCATAATAGTTTAAAATAGCTCTTATTTTGAAATCACTTTATTCAATTTACAGGGTAATTTGCTGAGTCATGAAAGATACTTATTTTAGTGGAACATTCAGCACAATCAGGCAGTTTGGACTTTCCAGTTCTTCTGAAAACTTTATGATTCTCCTGCACACCAAGACAATTAAACTGGAAAATGGAGTAAAAAATAAAAGGATACAACAAAAAGCTTTGAATTATGGAGATGAAGACAATTTAAATACAAGAAAACTATTTTATTCATAAACGGAGCTTCTTTCAAAACTCATTCAACTACATCAGCCACTTGATGGTTGCTTTTTACTAATCACTCCCCAACTGGAAAAATAGCTCGAAGACAGTATTTTGTTTTGTTGAGAGAGGGAAATTGAGGTGAAAGAATTATATTGTATGGATTCTAAGTACAAACTGTGTTTCGCCTCTGGACTAGCGGAAGGTGCCAAGATATTTCCTGAAATTTAATTTCTAGAAAAACTCATTTTTTCAGATTTTGTTTGGTTCTCTCACATATAGATCATGTTCATCTATGTAGTGATTACTCATTTTTTCATTAGATTCAAAATAGTCAATAACTTTAGGTAGACAGTGGATAAACTGGAATTTTCAAGGAAGGCAAAGCCATTCTTGAAGTAACAAGATCTGCTTTACTTAAAAGAATTCAGAAAAAGATCAGCAAAGATTTATTAACAGACACAGTCAAAGCTGGCTTTCTAAACCTCCTTCAATCTCAAATGCGCAGATGTTCTGTTGAGAGATATATTTTGTATGAAAATGTTGATCTGATACCTGAAAATGAAATATCACCACTTTTGTCTATAGAGGAGGAAAAAATGTTTTTTAAAAAAGGTTCTTCAACTGTCTGTAAGTTTTCAAAGAATTGCTTTGTGTAAATCCACAAATTGTACACCTAAAATCTCAAAATTCTCACACTCAGATTTCCTATATGAATACTGCAATGCAGAAAGAAAGGACTATTCATATCAATTCAGGCTTGAAAAATTACGGGACAAGCTCTGAAATAATTCAAGATTATGTTAATAAAGATTACTTTGATAATCACTGAATAACATTTCATAAGCTAAAGCTAAAAAAGTGCTTGCCTGTTTACTAGAAAAGAACATCTGCAAGGATAGTTAACTGGGATAGCTAACTAAACCCAATTAGTCATTAAAGAGGTTAAGTTCTCTGAGTGCTGCTTTCATTTTTATTTTTTTCTTGTTACTTTATACTGTTGGTAATTTTTCCATCAAACTGTAATTTCTATTAATTGTTCAGTGTTTTCCATCTGGTCCTAAAATCACATGAAAGGTAAGGATCAGCAAGGCAAGACGGTTCAGTGATTTGACATGGCATTCTTCAGTAACTGCTAATATTCTAGTCCTGCTGATGTGAAAATGTAGAAGCTCTCACTTCAGAGTTAGGAAACGGCTGTTTCAAGGAACAGAAGAGATTCCTCATGTATTCACTGTATCGCTTCCCTTTTCTTTGTGATGGACATGCCATAACCAGTTCCTATCTAAACACTGTACAAGTCAGGAGGAGGAACTGTGACAATGTGTTTTCTTTTTAGCTAAGCATACAGTTGCAACTGGGATGCAAACAGGATTTCAGTTTGAATCTGCACCCTTGGAAGTTAACCTATCCTCCCTCCCAGTATATGTTCTAACACAGCAACAGCCTTCCAAAAGAGCACACGAGCATACTGCTTTTGTTCAAAAGATTTTCTGAATAATGGTCTTAAATTATTACATGACCAAGAAAAAGGGACAAAAATTTGACCAAAGACCTGAATAGGTAGTAAGGACATGTGTTGGGAAAAAAATATACAAAAAAGAAAATAGTTACTTTTCCCAACACAATTTTTGTGGTGATTAGAAGAGACATAAGTACACAGATACCCCTAATAATTAATGTACATTGTTAAAATAAATATATATATATAATCAACCCTGCAAAATGTACTCATTTTCTAATCCTTTATATTATACAGCAATACACAATTACTTTGTTGATTTGTAAGTTACAGGCAGGAACTGTTATTCCTCTTCAGTCTTTAAACTACCTACAGTTTACCCCCAAGCCTGAACAATATGAAATACATAAAGCTTGATCCAGCTTCTCTTGCAGTCTGGGTGAGTTTTTCTGTAAAGATCACTGAAAATCATCATATATTCTATGTCAACTATCAGTGTTTAGGCTTTTAGCTCAACGGAATAAACAAACTTTAATCTGAATTTCCCACATGGGGCAGATTCTAAAGGCATTCTCTATTTCCACTGGAAATGTAATTCCCTCTGATCCCAAAAACCATTCCTTTCCCCCAGCTTACATCCATGTCAGAGTATCCATCTCTCAGTACAACTCAAGGATAATTGCCCGGGATTTGTACAGCTGGATTTTTGCATCTGTGACTGAAATTGCTCAGAAAAAGAATTTCACATTCTTCTTGTAAAAGTCGGAGAGTCTACCAGTTCACGCAGGATGTACCCAATTTAGCACAATAATAAAATTATCTGCCAAACTCACTATCCTCCCAACAATCAACTAACTCCCCCCAGCCACTGATGATTACTGCAAATAGTTGAGTCAATCAATCAAGTTTAGTATTTGTGAAACAGACACTTTTAAGAAGTTATTAGAGGATTCTCAGGTACACCATACCCTGACTGTCATGTCCGAAAGTCATTCGCTTGCAAATGCTTTAAGCAAAATAGTGCAAACTGAAAATTGCAGAATACAGAAGAATAAAAGTGTAAAAAATAATCACATGCTGCTTAATGTTAGACTAGTCCTTTAATATGTATAACTACAAGACTATTTCTTGTTTCATCTATGTTTAAAATATATTCATCCCATGGAGGGTATGTTCTAAGAAAAATTCCATTCACTCATGGAACTAACTAAGCTTCATGGGCTTCAAAGTATTTATTTCCTCGCCACCGTGTCATTACTTTCATGTATCTGTCAACTGGATATGCTCCAATATTAATTTTAGGCTCTTTTATAAAGAAATCTGTGAACAGGATATTTTCCCAACAGATTTCCAACTGATAGCTAACAGGAAGTAGAATTATAGCTACAGACTGATCCTCTGTCCTGCAGCAAAGTCTTACAATAAATCCCAGAGAAGGGTCACCTCCTTCAGTCTATCTCTAGGTAGAAAACAACACCACAGCTATCAGCTTGGCCCTGGCTAGAATTTTGAGAGTTTTGACAGTCAAGTCCCATAAGGTTTATCAGGATGCTGTTGATGTTGCTGTTAACAATGTACAAAAATTTATGTCTTCACTACTTTAGTATCAAGAATTATCATTAAAGTTCTATAAATACTTCTTTCTCTTACTTGGCATTAATGTTTATACTCCTTTACTGACACAGTGTAAGTATGTATTGCTGTTCATGTACTCCAGGCACATTCAAAGAACATAAGTTTAATTTGCATAACTGTAAAGGGCTGGAGACTAAGTGCAGTATAATCACTACAGTTAAACAGAGACGTTCACACAACTTAGAGTAAGCATTTTGCTTTTCACAGTGATATAAGCCTCTGGTTTGTATTTATGCATTTTCCTTAGAGACCAGAATTCTTGGCAAATTAACAGAATTGGAATATTCTGTCCAGACGAGAACACATTTCTCAGTTCAATGGATTTAAAAAAAACCCCAAAACAAACCAAAAAACCAAAACAAGACACACACCACACAACGAAAAAACCCAACCCCTCCTTTCAAATGCAAGTCAGCCTTAATTACCACTGGGAATTTATTTATTAATATCCACAGATATTTCTACTAGCAAGAGAATATGCTTCTACTGCTAGAAATATTAATGACTAAGAATGCCTACTGCAGGCTTGCTTTCAGGTTAACCAGGGATCTTTTTGTGGGTTTTTTTCCCTTTCTGTTTAAATAGTGCAGTGAAATGACAAAGCAGTATTAAGGTCCTGGCTCTACTTGCAATAGAGGCATGAATTCTTTTAATAAAAAAGCGGATAATGTTTTTCACTGAACAATGTTCTTATGTAACAAAAGTATTTGTCATACAAAAAGCTCTACTAATCTTTTAGCAACTGTGTGAAAAAGTAAAGAATGCTCATAAACCCAGCACTGAGTGACTGATCTTGCTTCCATTAATTTGTGGACTTGTCATAAAGAAAGAACAAATCTCAATTTTTTTGACAGTAGAATTCAATTCAGATCAAGTCAGAAGCATCCACAATGCTTATCCATGACACTTTTGAATGCAGCACATTTCTGGAAATCAGAGGGAAAACTCAGGAGCTCCTAACGAGAGCTTTCCCATGTGCCTTTCATCATTTCTGCCAGAACTAAACTGGCAATGCTGCATTTCAGAGTTCATGTCCAGTTACTCAGAAATACAAAAAAGCTATATATTCAAGCAGTAAAGGATACTTTCAGATTAAAAGTTAAATACTTAAAATATTTATTTTATACTCATGCCACTTTTTTTTTTTTTTTTTTTAAATCATCTAACATTACTTAGGCTGTAGGGGACTCTGCTCAAAGCAGGGGCAATGAGATCAGGTTATTCAGGCACCTGTCCACTCAAGTTTAGCACATCTTCAAGGTGGAGATTCCACACACCACACTGGGAAATCTATTCCAGTATTTGATTGCTCTCACTGTATGTACCTTTTTCTGACTATAATTTCTCATGCTTGCGCCCATCGCATTTTGCTTTACTGTCATGCACCACTAAGAATCCATCTCCATCTTCTCTGTGCTATCTCATTAAGTAGCTGAAGACAGTAGTAAGACCGCCCTGGAGCCTCATCTTTTCAGGACTAAACAAACCCAGCTTTCTCAATCTTTCCTCATATATCATGCATTCCAGTCCCCTGACCATCTCAGTAACTCCTTCTTGAGTTTATTCCAGTACGTCAATGTCTGTCCTGTCATGGGGTCCTCAAACTGGACACAATCCTCCATAGCAGTCTCACAAGTGCTTAACAGAGAGGAAAAATAACTTCCCTCAACCTTACGGCTACTTTCTTGCTAATACATTACAGAATGCACTTGGCTTTCTTTCTATGGCCTTCTTTACCCACCCATGAGCTTTTCTGCAAAGACACTTTCTGTCCTGCTGGGACCAAGCCTGTACTGCTGCATGGCAAATTATTCCAACCCAGATGCAAGACTTAGCATTTGCCTTTGTTGAATGTCATGAAGTTTCTGTCAGCTCATTTGTCCTGTCTGTCAAGGACTCAATATTCCTCTGCAATCTTCCTGAGAGTGCAGTCCACCCCATTTTCCAGGTCACCAATATAGACATGAAAACAGTGCTTCGTCTAGCTGCCGTCCTTGAGGGATGTCACTGGCCCACAACTGAATTTTGCACCACTGATCACAGCCCTCCGAACTTGGTGATACAGCCAATTTTTACCTTACAGTCAACATTTGCAGTCAGTATCTCAACAAATCTGGCTATAGGAATAATATGGAATATAGGAATAATATGTTGCTAAAATCAAGGTAAAGAGCATCTACTCCTATTGTCTTCAGAGCCAGCCATCACAGATGACAGTTAAGTTCATCAGCCATGTTTTGCCCTTGATAAATCTATGCTGATTGCTTCCAATCACTTTCTTGTCCTTCAAATATTTACACAAGACTTCTAAACTCTGTAACTTTCCCAGGAACTGAGGTTAGGCTGACCAACCTCATGTTACCTGGATCCTTCTTGAAAATGGGTGACCTTTCTCCAGTCGTTAGGAGTCTTCCATGATCATCACAATCTTTCAAAGGCAAGAGAGAGCAACCACATTGCAACACTTGCCAACTTTCTCAGTACCCTCAGTCAGAAACAGCCTACTTAGTCCCATGAATTTGCATATGTTCAATTGGCTTAATTACCTATCTCTGTCCACTCCTGTGGAGGGTAATACACGACACCTGAGTCTCTGCTGGTAGGCTCAGGTGCCTGAGAAGTCTAAAAGAACAGACTTTACTAGTAAAAAGCAAGGCAAAAAAGGCACTGAGGATCTTGGCCTCTTCCACATCCTTTGTCATTAAATCATCTGCTCCACTAAGCAGTGGGCACAGTTTCCCCAGGCTGTCTTTTGCTGCCAGTGTACTTCCAAAAGCCCATATTCTTTCTTTTACCTCATCTCTACACATTTGGGCAATGCCTCTGTAGGAAGTAACCAGGAAGCCCGTCCACCTGTGTGCTTTCTGGTTTTGCTTACCTGCAGTCAAGATTCTCCTGACCATCCATGCTGGTCTTCTGCCATATCTGTGTGGCCTTCTGCACACTGCTGTAGCCCACTATAACTCTGATGAGGTTGTCCTTGAAGGTCAACCAGCTGCCCTGGGCCTTTTTGTCCTCCACTGCAGACTCCTACAGGATCCTGACAAGAAGATTCCTGAACAAGCCAAAGTTTGTTCTCCTTAAGTCCACGTTTGTGATTCTATTAGTCTTGTTCACTTTTTTCAAAGTTTTAAACTTTACAGTCTCATGGTCACTCAAATTAAGTCCGCCACTGACCTTCACATCTTTAGCCACTTCTCCCTTGTTTGTGAATAACAGGTGTGCCCTTATTGGCTCATTGATCACCCGTGTTGTCTTCAACATATCACAGCCATCTCTTGGTTTGCCTGCACTCTGCCATGTTGTGATGCCCTTCCAGTAGATACTAAGGTTGTTAAAATCCTCCATGATTTTACCAGTCATGAGACTTCCTTAAGCTGGTAAAATACTTCATCTACTTCCTTCTTTTGGTCATGCAATTTATAGCAGATGTCTATCACTATGTTACTCAGGTTGGTCTGTCCCACGATCATTACCCACAGATCTTTACAGGCTTGTCACCTGCACCAAGGCAAAGCTCTGTGCATTCAAGCCACTCCTTCACCCAGAATGTTATGGTCACTTTTATTTGTGATTCCTAACATAAAATGGCACAGTGTTTATTATTTATGGAGAGAACTATTTCTGCACTAATTAACTTGCTCACACCTCAAAGACTGCTGTAGCTTCCAATGCAATTCAAGTGATTGATTTTAATCCTACAACTCTATGGGAACAATAAACTCAGGGTTTGTTTTCTCCAGCACTTTGAGATCCACAGATTAAATGCACCATGCAATCACATGTTATTCTTTTTCAGTGGACCAAAAAACCTGCCCATTTAAAGCATATTCACATACAATGGGACAGCCAACATTTTAGTCACAGATGCAATAGAGAGTTGCATACAAGTGACACATTTATGTCTGCTTCTATGTATAACAAAAAGATCTGTGTTTTGAATAATCATTCATTTCTCCTGAACTGGTTTACTAAATCCTACTATGTACATCACTCATCTGAATGAACTGGCTTTTAAAAATTTATTATACAATTTTATTTTCATTTATTCGCTCACTGCCTTTGAGTGGCATGCAGGTGCTCCGCTATAGGAATGGGGGGGGGGGGGGGGGGGGAAGTTTTTGGGGGGGAAAGGCATTTTGTTTTGTTTGCCTTTTTTTTTACTTTTTTTTTAATTGAAGAAAGTATTTTTTAATTTGTATATAATTAGGATGACGGCTTTGGATTGTTATGAAATAAGGAAATAAATAAAGGAAAACCTGATCAGTAATAAACAAATGTGCCACTGTACATTCATACTGTCTCACATACTTCATGTGTAGGTATCATTCTCCTGTGAGAAGTGTACATAGATACACTTCTTTCCCACTTCTATTTCCTTTTGCACATTAAATAAAAAATACTGATGTTTTTCATCACAGAAATATGGCTTATCAAGACAGTAAGTTTTGTTTTGTTACCTCAAATTTTAGTAACTCTTACAGAAGCTTAATACTGATAACCCCAAGCACTAAATTATTAGAGGTCAGTTTTGGGAAAAAAAACCAAAACCAAAACAAAACACAAAACCAAAACATAATGAATGTTTACTTCTTTTAATTTGCTTTCTGTGCCTAGAGGGTACAGGGAGATAATGTCTTAAATCTTTCTTACATGCCAGAGGAAGCAGAATCCTGCTAATTTTCTTTTTAAATTGAAGCTGGAATTCTAAAATAAATTGCTTGGTTCCAGAAACCAAAGCTTAAGAAAGCACATATAAAAGGAGAAAAAGGCACTGATGGAGTGCTGTTCTCTCACACAGTTTGAGGAGGAGCTGGCTAGCCTACAGGCCAAACGATTCTTCAAAAAAAAGGTCTTTTAAAATAATAGCAAGAGGAACTGAGTGACAGTATGGAAAAAGACTGTCAAAGATTAAAAAAAGCTTATATGAAGTGTATAAACACATCAGTTCCTCCTCTTTATTCTTGCAATTGCCCCACAATTAATTTGCTGTTCATTCATCTGTGCAGGCTGGAACATAGTCTCTGTCCTTGCTATTCATTTGTATTCTGCCTTGGACAACCAAGCCCCCTGTATATGGATCTGCAACTTACTCCTGTGCAAATTATTGGTCTGTGGACTGGACTTCACAACTGGACTGTGGCCACAGTTTTAACTGCACTCAAAATACATGTTTAGAAAGACAAGTCTCCTCTGAATTCTAAATACTTAACAGGTGAAGTGCATAGAGATCCTCTCTGGGAATCTCCAGTACCTTCAGGAGCATCCTTAGTGGATGAGAAGGATGAAGATTACAGCCGAGGAAGCTGGATTGTTTCAGTGGGAAGCGTGAACCAGGGAGGGAAGGGTCACTACAAGTTAGCTCAAGGAAAGCTGGCAATGTAGCCAAGAAAAAAAAAATAAATAAAAAATCTGCATGTTCATCAGTGCCCTTTTTTACTGTATCTGCTAAAGACACAGCCATAAGCAAAACACCTTATTCACTTCATTGAGAGTCCACAGATCATCCTGTCCATTCATAATTCACATAATTGTATGACTTACATATGGAGTAGAAAGACTGTAAAATAATAAAATCACAGCAGGATATAAAATTATCTCACATATACATTCCTTGATGAAATATATTTCTTTTTCAAATAATAAGGAAGTTCCCCAAATGTGAGATGTAAAGTCAAACAATTACGCAAAGCAGTCAAATTATGTAGGCTTAAGCCTATATTTCCTTGCCTCTTTGGATTCACACTCAATTACAGAAATAAAAATGAATATTTTATTGTACCTATATTAGAATACAAGTTGTCATTCACTAAGTTAGTATGCACTTCTTTATGGTTTATTTTGAAAAGGTTTATAAAATATTTATGAAAACATTAAAAGAAAACGTAAAAATACTAATTTTATTTTTAGGTCTCTTACATATTCATTGAAAAACCCAACAGTAAATAAAGAGGAGTAATGCTAGTCGTGTTTTTCCTAGTTAGATAAACTCCACAGTGGAAAGAGTTGGGCATGATCACACCTGTATCAGTAAAGTAAATTTTATTTACTTTTCTTTTGTTCCTGGGTTTACCACTAAGGGAAAGTTTAGGAGCAACAGTGTTCAAGACTTCTTGAAGAACAACTAAAGCTCATAATCTGCTGCAGTCAGAATTCCCGAAGTAAGATACACGTCTGTAAAATAAGAAAATTATTTCAAGAGGTAAACAATCCCATTTTTTAGCTTTAACTTCCTTTTTTTTTTTTTTCCCCCAGACTGTCTCCTGTACCAGAAATAAATATTTATTTTGGCATCAAGATATCTATCATCTAAGCCTACATGACAACAAAGTAAATAATCATGCTCCAAGACAACACCCAAGAATACAACAGCACAAAAGATTTCTGTTCATCTGTTAAACCCAGCTCACAAAACTAAGCTCAAGACAAAAATATCCTCCATCAGATATCCCATCCCCTCTCTACACCTTTTCTTACATGCATTCAGCATAGATGCCTTTCATTTGCTTGACAGCTGCTGTGAAATAAGGTTATTACAGAAATATCTTCAAAAGGGATGATACTGATGGAAAGGAGTGGGGTTTTGGTTCATTTGGACAAAGCAAGGTATCTTGTATGTATAACAGTATTTGACCAAAGTTACAACACATCAATATAAACAACTGTATTTGTCTGATTTAATGCCCATTACTTGAATGGGCTGAAAGAGTCCTTCAGATTTGGTTGTATAGAACAGAGAACATTAGGTCAAACTAAAATTAGAATATCTCCACAAACAACAGCACCTGTCTCCCTGTTGTATAAACACACAGTTGTGGAAGACATGGAACTGAGAAAAGGTCACAAGAGAAGGAAAGAGAATACATTTTTTAATAAGCTGTTTATATCTAAATACGCATGACTTTTTATCTATATGTATACGTGATATATTCTATATCAATTTTAATTAGGTTTTGGCTTCAGACTGCATTTATATTTCTACACATAGCATGCTTTTTCTATGCCACAGAATATTATCCTCAGTAGACCTCTCCTACTTCTCCCCTGAGATAGAACAGACCATGCAATGGCACTCTGCGTCTGGGTTGGATGGCTCATGTACTGGATAAGAAACCCAGTTAGACTTCAGAATAAAATGAAATGACATTTCAAAATACACTATTCACAGTTAATTGTGATAAATCCTAAAGTGGTTCAGTTGGGACTGCAGCAGTGTGGTTGTTCTGCAGTGAATGACATTTGGCTCAGAAGACACCCTGCTGCAGTTTTCACATCAGAAGATACAGGACAGGGGAGGTTCCTCCTGTTTCTTCCAGGGTTTGGTTCTTAAAATCAGTATCTTGAATCAGAAGTGTTACCTTCCACTGGGATCTAAAGACCTATCCTTCTTTACTCATTTCAGGAAGCTGACTGAGCAACACAAAGCCTTAACCAGCTCCAGCAGTGACCCTTCCTATCAGGGCGCATGAGTCCTCAGCACAAAGGCAGCACGGTGCTACGCAGACTGAGGTACCGCAAACAGACTTCATACTTAGTGCAGGGCCTCCATTAATACAAAACAATTCCAGCTGTTTTCATTTCAGTTTGAAAATGTAAAAGCTTTTCAAATACTCTCTGTTATTACTACAAGTCCCCTTCTGCCCCCTGATTTAACATTTTAAAAGAATTAAAACCTTAAAGGATCCTTTCTTATACAAGTACAAATCAAATTCCAGCACAGAAGATCTTACATCTCCTCAGGCCATTCAAACAAACCCTTCATGTGTGAAATGTAAATGAAGTAAACAAATTCAAGTACGGGATCAGTCAGCATCTGACGCTCTCCTTATTACAAAAGGATCAGTATTAACCACATCCTATAAAAAACATCCCTAATGATTTTAAGTGCTGAAGGGTTTTTTTGTTTGCTTCTTTAAATACCTTTAAATAAGATAATCACACAGGAAGCAGATTTCTTTTAACCAATCCTTTGGTTTTCACTGTATACAAATACACATGGTAGAGTTTTTCTACAGTCACGTAAATCATAGCATAGGAAGAAGGGAAAAATGGTAACAAATAAGGGTCTGTGAGACTTGAGCTCCTACACAGTATCAATAAGCCTCTTCATGCGTCAGTATCATCATCATTGTCACAGTGTCTTGGATGCAAGTGTGGAACCACAAACTCTGGACCATCAATTAAGTGAAAATAGGGTAGATATAATTCCTGTGATGGCCCTGCCCAAAGACACAAGCATCTCTTTACTGAAGGGGAAGAGCAATCTCAGAGACACTGAGCTAACAGCTGGAGTTTTGATGGCTGTAACACAGAGAAGAAAAGTCCTTTTGGGACAGTTAGTTTAAAGGGTATGTGTATGCTTAAGCATTATGATTGGTATGATTTAGGAAACATCTTCTGTCATCTTTTTTTTATATACCCTGAGAATTCCGAGTCACTTAAGATATTTCTATTAATATTATAATAAAAAAGAACATGTTATAAAAACAGAAGGAATGAATTAATTTGAATTTTATGAGTTGGCAGAGAAAACCAGCAGTAAAGGCTTGTCACATTGTAATCAGTTTGATTTGTGTGATTGACTTCAATAACATTAGGTTTACATCCCTGATTCCTTCAAGGTTTGTTGGTTTTGTCATTTTTTTTCACCCCCAAACAAGTTCTGAAGAAATAGCTCACAGCTTTTTAATTAATGGAGCAGAAAACACACATCAGAACAAAATATGTGACTCAGTTCGTAAACTCTTTGATTCATCAGAGAAAAAAGGCATGCAGTTAAGGAGGACTCCCAGCCTTGTGTCAGTGTACTGTCAAATAAATTTTTTCTGTGAAACTCAGGAGATATACTATAACTGCAGGCAGCCATTGAAGTCCTACACATTTCTTGGCTGTAATGGTGGCAATTTTTGAGCTTCTGCATAGGCAAAATCCCTACTTTCTCTTTCAGTCATGCCCTCATGCCCAAAGGGACTGAAGAGGGCGTAGAGATGTGAGGGAGGGAAAGCAAGTTTTAAACTCCTTATATGCAAAATTTTTGTGTGATACATGGTCCCTTGAGATTCTAGGTTAAAAGCAGCTGTGCCTGTGATGCCACAAATCAAGGCTGACTGCCCAGTGATCCCAGCAATTTTAGAAATTATTTTTGGTGGACAGATAAAAGGGAGCCATTCTACGAGTAAAACTCAAAACCTACTATAACCAAATTTTCTCTGCCTACTAACTAAGAAGGCCTCCTGCCTACCTGTTTCTCTTCTAAAATAGGTCCTGACGCTACTTCATCACACTATGTCTGATTTTTAAAAAGAAAAAATGTTAAATCAAGCTAACTCTAATGAGCTCAGAGCACTCACATGAAATTGAGCTTAGCAGATGGAAATTCAGTTCTTGGCTGAAGATGACATTTAAATTCAATTGTCCTGTGATCTGAAAATGTTAGTCCATAATACTTATTCTTTTGGTCCTCTGAACTGCAGTGAATGTAACTTAAAACATAACTCTCCAGTATACATACAATTTTTGCCCACACACGCATTACATATGACAACTTCAGAGATTTTTTTATTGTATTGTACCTTTCTTCACTCTTATTTGCCTTGTAATATTTCTGATTCAATTTTAATTATCAAGTCATACAAAATCCAGAAAAGAAGCCCAAAGCACTACTATGTTTCAACTATAAAATAAAGAACATACGTACCTTACAAGACACTAAACTGTTTCAGTTTTTATAACCACCCCTTCAACTGTCTCACTCCTTACTTGTGCATTAAGACCAAAATGAAAGAATACAGTTTCTTAGAAGGAATGAAAAAAAAAATGTTTAGGAATGCACATGCTTATATAATTGGCTTGAATCTTTGTGATCTTTTCAGTATGTTGATGCTTACAAGATATTCCAATAACAAAAAAAGATATTTTAGCATTGAGTCTCTATGGAGGCAGAGTTTAAGACAATTTGGCTTGCACACCTATGAAGTTCTGTATAATTAAGATATTTTAGTTTCATCTTAATTTGGCCTGGATTCTGAATTTTATCAGCTTAACATTGTTTTTTTTGTAATTAAGCATTCACATGGAACACCACCAACCTGAAAAGTTTCTTACTTAAACAAGCTAGTAACTTTTAAGGCTACTATACTAATAATGTTTAGTTTGTTCCATTCTATAATTCATGTTCAGGAGAAACAGCTCAGATAATCAGGAAGAGTCATTGCCAAAGAGTAAATTCATGAGCAGGACCTTATGCACTTTGCCAAGGATAAGAGTAACTCCCACAATCTTCAAAAGAAAATTACTCCAAGGAAGTGGTCCCAGCTCACAATACTCTTTCTGTTTTCTACTCACATAGCCATTGGCATAAATGCATATATTGTTAGAGCTGATTCAAGTTAGAATGTTTTTATTGTTTAATTGTAGGAAATTCCTATTGACTACATCTATATTAGTAAAACAAATGTTATCTTGTTATTTAAAATTATTGTTTCAAGGTATTTTAAAATATATTTTATTAGGCATACCTTAAAAAAAAAATTATTTGCTTATTTCAATGATTTGAAACTACATTTTCCAGAAGTTTTCATTTTGTCCTAAAAACAATCTTGCCACACAAACCCAATACAACAGGTTTTGACAATCAGAAATTAGGAAAAAAAAAAAAATACAAGCTTTAATACCACACTTGAAAATGTAAAGTATAGCACTGACAAAATATAATAAAAAGAAGTAATCATCAGTATTAAATAACAACAAACAGATATCTAGTTTCTATAAGGTTCAAATCTCTTATATTGGAAAAACTCTTCCTCATTGGATACTTATAATATCTAGTAGTACTTTTGCCCCAGACTACCAGCAAGGTTATATTTATTCAGTAATGTATGAGAAGGTGCATTATTTTTCAAAATAAACAGTTGCATTCTGTTAGACAACTGTAAGTCAGAGAAGTGAACAAAGGCAATATAAAAATAGAAGGTGGGAAATATACTCCGTTGTAGAAAAAGTTATTGCTGCAAAGTAAAGCTCTCGTTATTAAGAGGCAAAGAATGAAAAGAAAACACAAGACAAATTGCCTACTTAAGTGTTTGTAGAGCAAACATTATACTGACATATAAAAACTTAGAGAAAGAAATCATGTTCAAATATTTTTTCCTATCAAAACTGAGATGTAACGTTGTAAGAATACTACTAATCATATTACTCTCCTGATGAGAGATAAAATTAGCTGCAAAATTTTGATGCATCTTTAGTTTTCAGGCAGGTAATAAGAAAACACCTGCTTTTTCTGTGCATGACTAACATTAATGTTAAGCACCTCTAATATAGCTTGGGATTTTGATAGTAATCAGAGCAGCCTACCAGAACCCACATTGCTCAGTGCTCCAAAATGAATGTCTGAGCTGGATAAATGCCAGGAGCTTAAGATATCTGTTTTCTATCTTCATAATTAGTGACAAAGCATGAACTGAATACTTAAAGGAGTGAAAATGTTCTTAGACTGATTCTTAGTATGCAAAAATCTTCCCACTAAATTATCTTCTTGGCTGGCATTGTGAAATTTGTGATCTGGCACAAGGTATAGCTCCAGCTCTGCCTAAACGAATGCATTAACTCCCACAATGTTATAGGAATACAATTAAAATATTCTGTGATGGCTCTGAAGACAAAGCGTGTCAGTGTCACGGTGAATTATTTTATGCATAGGATGCAGAAAAGAACAAGCCATTTGTTCAAAGTACTCAGTTAATTGCAGAAAAAACACTCCCCAAAATAGAACAGATTCTTTAGTGCATTCCTTGAGGAGGCAGATTAATGTTACTACTGTGATATATTTCACATTTTCTAAAATAATAATCATATATGGCATTATGCCTCTTTTCCCACTCATCCATTCTGATCTGAAAGGAAACATGTTCATACAAAGCCTCGCACTTCCTACGATACACTAAAAGTCATAGTAAATAACCAAATCAGCTATGGACAAAAACACGTTACATTATGAAGAGTTCACTTACAATACCAAATGGATACCCCAAACTCTAACTTTAAACTTGAGGAGAGATGCAAAGCTAGACGCATAACACTTCCCAAATAAATATATGAACAAAAAAATACAAGCAGCAAACCTTTGGGGATTTTGGAGGACATGAACTGCTGGGTATTCGTTGCAGACTGTGTGGATGAGCAGTCCTGATATAAGCCTGAGAGAATATGATAAAGGTGACAACTAAAAGCTATCCCTTCATATTTATAAGAATGTGTGATATATAACATAAAAAAAAATCCACACACACAAAAACCACGTTCCCAAGATCTATTCTTTCCTTAAAGGTTTCCACTGTCGCTACAGGATACGTCCTGCAAATTCAATTTTTGCTTTAGTATTAATTAGCTACTCTGTCTTTCAGCGGAATACCAGCTACTTTATGACAGGGGCTTTTCAAAACTTGGTAGAAGTGTTATATGCTCAGGCAGAGTATCTGATAATCTTAAAAATGTAGCTAAAACACTCCTTGTACTTTATTCTCCTTGTCTTGTAATGTTTGGTACCATGTTTCATGTAATCCAGGGCCAATATCATTAACCTCTCACTTCAATCTTCTTTTCTCTCACCTTCAGAATCAAGCATGATAACTCCTCATAGAAGTGTGAATAATTTTTAATTTATTTCTACAGTGCTAATAGTACTACAAGAAATATTCTGGAAAAGAACAAAAAGTATCTAGTTTTGAAGATAAATAGAATATTTTACATATTTTTATATTTATACCTTGTATAGAAAAAGGTGTTCATAACTAGTATTTACAATACTAGCATTTCTCTCTTTTTTTCCTAAACTGAAATTATTGAATTTTACCTTTCTTTAAGATTAAACCTCACAAATTACAATTGCCTATCTTGAAGATAACATACTGCAGTCCTACATTTGTTTTTATTGGTTGCAATGGAAATTAAGTGGAAGGTTTCTTCCATGGTCCTTTCTGTTTGTTCTCTTTTTTCTACTTTAATAAGAAAATTGGTTATCACAATCATTCTCCAAGTTATTTTTCTTTCAGATGGTTACAGGAAGTGACTGACAGAGAGAGCTTTCCTATTTCCTTGTCTCATTAGGTCTCATCTACATATCCAGACAATACAGATGACATATCCAGCACTATTCTTAAACCTATTTGTAAGAATACTAATTATTCTCATGTCCTGGATAGAGGTATCAAATCAGCCTAGTAACACCCATCCTCCCGTCATCTTCACTTGCTAAATGAGAATTTTCTATTTACCCCCTTTTTCCTACCCACTGAAACTTCGAAGTAGCTCTCACCAAACTGACTTTAACATAGTGTGCAACTACAAATCCAGCATCCAACAACTACTAGTCAACCGGGTGAGTATATCTACGAATTCTTTAACAATGAAAAAAGATAAAAAACTGAGAACTTCATATTGCTTTCAAATGATGGAGAGAAAAAAACAGCCCAAGAATTGCAAAAATGACTGTTTCTGAAGAAAAAGAAACAGTCTCACAAAAGCTATGATGGCTAGAAACACATAAGTGACTTCTTGAGCAAGGGAAGAACTTGCTTAAAACTCCTTTCCTGTAATACCTTGCAGTTGATTGCAAATGTGCAGGGTACACAAGACAGCAGTTTAAATAACAGGAGCTAAAACCTTGTGACGCATTAAGTTCAACACTGTAAGCTCAACAAAGTATTTCACAAGTAGATTCAGTTGAAAAAATATTTTGATTAAAGAGAGCTGAGTATCATTCTGAAATGCTGAGAAATCACACACACACACATCCCAAGGAGGCTATAATGCTATTTTATATATAAGTATATATCTGTGTGTGCGTGTGTTTGTATGTATGAAAAGCAGTCATCAAAACTTGTTTCAGGGGCCTTAACAAAGCAAACATAAAATATGATTTACATAAACCCATGTTCTTTCCTGAGTCACAGAAGACAAAGATTGATAGCATGGCAAGTATATTATAAATAAATTATTTTCATATGCCTTAAATGTATATGTTAAACACATCAGCAGAGTAAAAATATAACCTTCATAATCATGCTTCACCTTGAGCACAATTCTGAGAATGGGATCTCCTGTCTTGTGAAGAAACCTGAAGAAACCTGAACTGCAGAGGTACAGCATAAGCCTTCAGCTGTGTTTCTAGCTGAGATCTGGACTAACTTTCTGTGGTTAAGCAGGAACCGTCCCTACACAGGACAGCTACGTAGGGAGGAGTCTGTCCTTCATCCCTGCAGTGCTGTTGCTGCTCTAAGAGCAGAAGTATAAGACAAGAGTGAATGATGTGGCTACTGAGTTCAAACCCTTTCTATGGCAGAATAAATTTTATCTTATTTATTTGTGTGGTCTCCAACTTTGCAACCCCAGAGAACTTTTTGGGTCAGGGAACTGAATATAAAATTCACAGGGTCTCAACTTATTAGACCATCCTTCCCCTCATCAAGCAGGTTAAAAAGAATATGGAGTGAAAAAACACATGCTTCCTTCTCCGCTCAGTATATCAGCAAGTAACTGCAGAGAGCAGCAGAGAAAATAAGATGAGTTATTATCCGAGCTGGAATAAATTACTTGCTCCATATAGCAAAAGAAGGGCAGGTGCTCTTTTAAAGCAGAGCAGTGTGCTCTAGTGTGAGCTTAATAAGTCAATTGGACACTACTGAGACAGACTGAAGATTTCAGTTGCAATGTTCCTACTACCAAGAATTCTGTTTATCTCAGATTATCCAAATACTTGTATCATGTTTGTCAAGGCAATTTAATTTGAATCAACTCTTCAGGAACCAGAACCACAACCAGCAAAAATCTATAACTATATGGGCAGCAACAGAGTTACACAGCCCCCAGCTCGGTATTTGTATATCAAAGTCATAATAAAAGGCCTAAAAATGGATTTGAACATACTGCTGTTGCTACTTCTTTAGCAAGAAGAAAAATGTGGAGCAATACAGAGATCTGCCGAACAAATAAACCCATGGAAAACCAAGTTACTAAGGTAAGCTTGATAGAAAATGAATATATTCTGCCCAACGCTTTCTATATAAAACTCATTGTTCCCTCTATAGCAGATGATCCCAACTGCAGAGGCTATTCCATCTTCTACAGTGCAGTAAGCTCTTGATGCATAACGAGTAGCATTCACAATAGGCAATAGGCAAAAGTTATGAACTACGGTGTCTTTACCCAACCATTTATCTCACAGAAAAAGCTGCAACATTCGCTATTTTTATTCTGAAAAAAAAAACCCAACCCAAAACCCCTCTGCTTTCATAATATTTGTTGGAGGGATCTGGGGGTTTTGGTTGATGGTAGGATCAATATAAGTCTACAACATGCGCTGGTGGACAAAAAGGGCAACCATATCCTGGGGTGCATTCAGCACAGTATAGCTAACCAGCTTTTTGTCCCACTACGCGCAGCATTGGTGCAGCCTCACCCCAAGTAGTGTGTGAATTTTATGGCTCCACAATATAAGACATATAAAAATATTAGAATCTGTCCAAAGGAGGGCAACAAAGATGGTGAAAAGCCTAGAGGGCATGACTTAGGAGGAGCATCTGAAGATAGCAGCTTTGTTCAGCTTAGAGCAGAGGAGACTGAGGGGTAGGGTGGTCAGGCACTGAAAAGAGCTCTCCAGGGAAGCGTTCATGGCCTCAGGCCTGGCAGTGTTCAAGAGCACTTCAACAAAGCTCTTCGATGTATGGTCTAACTTTTAGGTTGCCCTGTGTGGAGTCAGGAGTAGGACTTGGTGATCCTCATGGGTCCCTTCCAACTCAGCATATTCTATGATTCTGTGAAATATATGGCTTCAAAAACTTCTACTTCTTTTTCTAAAATTCATCATGTAGTTGATAAAAAATATATTCTCAAGACCTGAGGTTGTTTTTTTCCTAAATACATTTTTCTAAATACTTTTGAAAAGGATATTATTTCACACAAGTAGGAAGCAAGGTATTTTCATGTGGCAATAACTTTCCATTACAAAGAAATACAAAACTACTTTCATATTTCACAAATAGAAGCTTTTTCATACCAAATAGTAGGTATGCAAACAAGGTTAAAGAGAGGTTATTAAGAAATATATATTTTTTAAGTGATGGTAAACAGCATACCCAAACTCCAGGCAGAAAAAAGAGGCTTTTAGCTTTTAATATACTTGAAGCTCATTCTACAGTCAAGGGCTGAAAAGTTTGTAATTTTTATTTTGTTTAGGCACTCAGGCAGCATATAGAATACAACAGGTCAAATTAAATCTCAAAAAGTGTATTACGCTTTATCTATGTTTGTTCAAGTTATCTGTTTATAAAACAGTAGCTTTGTTATCGGAAGTCTGGCAAAACAAAGTATTTCAGTGTTGAGATGCACAATTCGTCGCCATTTGGGGCATTAAGAAACATCTCGATACTGAAACACATCCAAGCAATGCGTTTAGCAGGGTGCCTGCAAAGAGGCTTATTGGGTTATATAAATTGCACTCCAGAGGGAATGGAGAAAAATCAGTTAATCAGTTAAACAAGGTATTGAGATCAACACTATTACAGTGGCTCCTTGATAAATACACAGTTCATTACCGCTTTATTCATTTGCTGGTTTACATTGGTGGTAGGAGTGCAGCTGATCAGTCAAAGACATTTCTTATGCAACTGGCTGCAGAAATCATCTTATTTTTTATGTAAATCTCCTGAATAACGAAGTTGATATGTTTGGTTAGAATGGATCATCCAACAATAGTCATTGAAACAATATTCTCAGGTGCTAAAATGTTTTACCAGATGCTTTATAAGGTTTAAATTGTTTATTTAACAATACATACAGTTCAGGGTTAGAAAAGAAAACAGACAACTGTTCCATTTCCATTGAGACTGAAGAGAGATCATTTTGCAGAGGTCTGGTTGGAGATACTCCATTAACATTCTAATGAGAAACAACTCCCAAAACGTCGAAGTAAAATACATGGTCACAAGGACACTTTTTATTTAAGCTTTCTGTTTCCTTGAAAACACAGACCACTTATGACCAAAGAAAGAAGTAATTGTTGTCAAGTACAGTGAAATCCAAAATGGAGAAGTTTTCAGGTACTTACATACAGAATAAGCACCATGCTCAGCTCCTGGCTTACAGCAAGTACTGGTTTACTGAAAGTAATTACAGCAGAATCATCAACAATGGGCCATACACTGAAAAAGTTACATTTCCACCATAGAGAGATTCCTGTTTATATAATTTAAGTAGAGATTTAATAAAAAATCATTAAAGTTCACATTAAACAGGAAACTTTCAAACTCCTCCACTAGTAAGGAAGACAAAGAATATCTCAGCGCTCATTTTGGTTAGGTCATATAAATGAAATGGCATGACATGAGGGGTGGAAGGTTTTTTAACAATGTCTAAATGACCTGGATCCTTCAGCTGTGTTTTCAGAAGACAAGTAGCAAGAATTTAATCACTTCAACTATCATTTGAAAGCTTCAGAGTTTTTCAAGGTCTGATATTCTTCATTGTACGAACAAATTCAGATTATTGCCTTGCAAATATTTATTCACTGAAAAAATCCTAAGTCAATCTCCTTTATAGGACGAAACTATAGCTCTTTGAGTCAGGGTTTCTTCTGGTTTCACCAATACTTGTGTTCAGGCATTAAAAATATATATAAATCCACTCCCTACACATACACACACAAAATCTAATAATTTTTCATCCTCTATCCAGAATGAGTTTGTTGTCAAGAGCTTGATGCTGGTAACTGAGTCTTTACTTGGCAGTCAGTCTGTGGACCACAGATCTGTAGTGAGCACGGTTCTTCATCTTCTGCTCAAACACCATCTATCACTCTGGTGTTGAACAAGCTACTTTTTAAACTGAACTGTCGTTAAGTTTTGGCTCACTCACATTTGGTCTTTAGTAAGTGACCACCAAACACAGTATTTGATTAGTGCTTTTTGATGATAGCTCTATGTTATGTGTACTACTGAGACATCATAAAGTGACTCTTGCCTATATAAAGACAGAATATTTATAGTTCACCACACTGAACACCAATTGCAGAAGCATCACCTTTTGTTTGTATCTAAGAAAAAGAACACATTAAAATTGTTTAAGTAATACCTCCAAAAGGAATGTATTATAAATATGTATTTGACAGTAAACTAGTGTTCCACATGATGAAAATAATGTTTTCCTACTATTATTTTCCATAAGTTTCTAAAGTTCTTATTTTAACAGGCCATAAATTGTCATCTTTCTAACAGCATTTTTCTCCTGTATCCACATTCCTGAGTATCATTCCACTCACCTGATAGCCAAAGATTAAAGCAATTCTACTCTTGCCCAATTTTGAGATTTTTTTCTGCAGTTAAAACTTATGTTCCTACTGTGTTCTTATACTGGGAGGTTCTAAATATTGTACATATCTGGAACTATTTTTCAGTTATCAGTATTTCATTCAGAATAGGATTTTACTTAGGCTTCTTGATTATATTTTCTAATTCTGCTTTGCAAATTGCATTTTTTAAAGCTGCTACAGAGCTGTTTCAGCTGTTTCTCATATATAAGCATACTGTAAGAGAACAAGCAAATAATCATAATAGTCCCCTAGAAGTTTCAATAAAGTCCAATAAAGCAAATAACAAAATCTCTTTCAGATGTACTAGCATAATTCAGGAATAACTTCAGCATTTTGGTGAGGCACTCTGGTATAACACTGAATAGCATATAGTCCAAGAATGAATCAGAAACAAATTTCCTTGCACAATTTTCTGCTGGTATATTAGGAAGATTTCAAAAACTGAATTATCAACTAATATATAATATTTTTATCCAATCATATATTTACAGCAGAAATGACAAAAATGCATCAATTTAAGTCCTTTTAATTGCAAACTATTTTAACTTTGAAGATGGTCCTTTTATGATACAATTAGCACCTTCTTTCACAACAGCCCTAGAAAGAAACACACTTCCTAACACTACTAGCTCAGAAATACATAGCTGTAACATAAAAACAAAATCAAAATAACTCAAGTAGTTTCCTGATTGTGGGATATTTAGTAGAAGGTGTTATCACACAGCAGTCTTTCCCCCTAGAAACAGTACTTATTTTTGTAAGATTTATAGGAAACCACATTTTTGAGACTTCTAACCATCTGTGAAATTTGGCAAGAACTGGCCAATGGTTTAAAAAGTTGTTAGCAGTGGAGGAGGGCAGGATAACAGATACACATATGTATACGGACAGTATGTATTATTAGATTGACTTCTTTTTTCTTTAAATGCTGCAGCAGTGTCCTAATGTAAAAGCTATTTAAAATACATCCCATGTTGTCTTTACTCTGTCTAAAATTTAAGATTTAGCTAATCGAGATGGAATTCAGAATATGGCATACATGGTGTATGAATGTAGAACACGTAACTCAACTTTAGAATATTAAATCTAAAACATGAGAAAAGTGTCCACCTGGTTACAACCTGTAAAGGAAGCTTCTATGTATGAAATTACTTTTTCTGTTTTGGAACTTACTGAAAGAAAATCTATGCAAGCCCTTCATTGTTCAAACACAAAGTTAGATTTCTGATGAAATATATGAAGTCAGTCCACACTCAGATTTTCCACTGTGTAGAATATGTCAAGATTTTTCCATCTGTTTATTCTAAATAGCAATGTGTCCAAATTCAACCTGAAGATGCACCAGCTCTTTCTAAAAAGAGACTAGAAACATATACACAATGACACTAGGAAGACGCGAGAGATACAATTGTATTTTAGTTAAAATTACTTGTTATTGGCATACGAAGATAATTCTTAACAGACATGCAAATATTTCAAGAAATAAAACCACTGCTAATGCACATGGTCTAATCCAGGTGTGTTGTCCCCTCCTTATGGAAGAAGTTCAAAATAAAGACTGTGATGGTTTCACTTGGCTAGCACTTGGCTAGCAGCCAAACACAGCCGTTTGCTCATTCCCCCAAAGGGGATAAGGGAGAGAACTAGGGGCAAGGGTAAGGAGACATGTAGGTTGAGATAAGAACAAATTAATAATGGAAATAAAACTTAAAATAATAATGATATTAAAATAATAATTATAATAATATTAACGATAAAATACACAAATAAGTGATACACAGTGCAATTGCTCATCACCCACTGACCAAGCCCAGCCCATTCTTGGCTAATGATCCCAGAGGAGCAACAATCCCCAAACTGAAACTGCAATCCTAGAAGAGTGAGAACCTGAGAGAGCCCCCACAAGAGCGAGACCCTCATTAATACAATGAACATGACATTGTATGATATGGAATATCCCATTGTCATATTCAGGCATACCCAAACGCCAATTTAGCTTATTAATTTAAATATTACTTGCCCCCCCTAGATCTTGCACTTGTAAACTAACAAAACACTAAGTCCTTTGCTTCCAGTGACAAAAACACCGGTGTGTCAGCAACATTCTTCTCATACCAAATCCCATGGTGAAACCAAAACACAGCACTATTCCAGCTACTAAAAAGAAACCCAGCTCTGTCTCAGCTAAAAACCAGAGCAAGACCATAAAAGGAATCTAACTGTATTAATTTATCTCAGCTCAGGTATCAAACAAACATTGATATAAGACTTTTACAGAAGAAATTACTGCAAATGAGATATCCATAATTACACCAGCTGAATCTGAATTAAGATCATATCTTTTGGATTAATTCATTTTCCTGATAAAACACCCTTCTGTGCAGAGCTAATCATTATCTGATCCTTATATGTACAAAGCAATCAGAGTATCACTAAACACAGCAATACTCAAAGAGGACCAAGGATGACTAGTAAACAGCCTGTTACCTATCCAGTAAAAGACTAGATCATGGTCTTTATTATGCACAAGCTGTTTGTAATAAGTGACATTTGGAACTGGGATATCTAAGAAATACATATGCAAGTCCTTGCCAAGAAACAGGTTCCAGGTAGAAGCAACACTATATGAAATTGTATCTGAATACTACAAAATAGTCAAACAACTGATGTTATTATCTGCTTCACTTTGTTCATTAGTCAGTACAGACCCTATAAATTTTATACAGCTATATGAGCAAACAGTACACAATATTTCAAGTTGTAATTATCCACTAGATACTAGAAGCTTCTCCATCCCAGGCAGTTTAAATGGCTGAGTAATGTTGTCTCCTTTTATAGTGAGAACTCACAAAAAATTCACCATAATACACTAAGACAAAATCTATTGTTATTTAATTTCCAGGACAAATGTAAGATCACAGTGCAAAGGGATTACCATTTTGCTGTTTCTTGGGAGTAGCATATACAAACATATTTTACATACATAGCACCATAGTACTGACAGCACCTTTTTATACTAAGAAAGCAAAAACAATAATATAAATTAAACAATTTGAAAGTTATGAAGGAATACAGTATTTTAAGTATGTAAGATACTCCTCATAGTTCAAACGTACATAAAGAGGTACAATTGAGCAATTTGGTATGCCTAACATAAATCGCTATTTGGAGAGTGAGAAAAACAAAAAGAGCAACCAATACTACATGGTTCATCAGTCACAGTCCAACAGTTCAGGTGCAGAGCCACCATACAGCCTTTTCACACACTGCATTAGTCTAATAACGTTTTTACGAGCTATGGAAAAAATAAAGCAGTGTTATAAAATAAAATGTTTTTAAAAAGTGTCAGGATATGTCTAGCCTTTACAATTTCTCAACATAAAGATATGTCGGATCCCCAGATCCTGTAGGAGTTTAGGTAGCATAATTTGTCAGGAATACTGGTTTTAATTAGCATTTCGAAGGGAGATTAAACCTTTCTCTTTCAAATACCATTTCAACCATATTTTCTGTCTGCTCTCAATGAGACAATGTTCTTTGAAATAAACTCTGTACAGGGTCATATCTAAAAAACTTGTAGAAATAGCAACTAATGCAAATTTCACTTAACAAAGAGGGTACTCCTTACACTGTGAATTATTTCAAGTTTACTCTTTCATTTTTCACCTCTGAATACTGACATCATTTGCAAACCTCATCTGCCAGAGAGCTTGTATGCAACTCTTTCAATACAACAATATTTATCATGATCATAAGCTTTGCAGCCAACAAAACCCCTCCAGTCTGTGTAACAAATAACAGAATATTTCATGTGAAAAATCTTTTGCAAATTACTTCCTTCCTAGATCTGATGACTCAAAGGACACAACACAAAACCCTCTTCCCAAGCATAATGGACAGAGCAAATGGAGAAAAGCAACTTTGAAAAGGTGGAAATTAAGTCTTTTCATTAAGATATACTCCACTATCTGCTCCTCAGTGTAGTGCAGTACAGGACAGTACTAGAGCCTCCGCATACCATCCAATACAAACTCAGTATCTTTTCATAACTCAGCAGTCTCTTTTCCAAAGTAACAAGCAACAAGACAAGAGGAAATGGCTTCAAGCTGCACCAGGGGATGTTTAGATTGGATATTAGGAAAAGTGTCCTCACTGAAAGGGTTGTCAAGCACTGGAACAGGCTGCCCAGGGAAGTGGTTGAGTCACCATCCTGGAGGTATTTAAAAGACAGGTAGACATGGTACTTAGGGACATAGTTTAGAGGTGGACTTGTCAGTGTCAGGTTTATAGTTGGATTCGAAGATCTTAAAGGTCTTTTCCAGCCTAAATTATTTTATGACCTTTCAAGCCCATCCCTCAAATGTTATACATGTATCATCCCTGACCAGAGGCAAAAAATGGAAACACTTTCTATTAACTAAAAATAGAAATGCAAATAACTTTGAACCACCATCTCAGCTAATTCTCCCTTCCGAGTATTACAAAGATCTCTAAGATCTCTAAGAAGTGGCTGTCCCTTTCAGAGGACACTTCCCTCACACTCCCAACCCTTGCTAGATCAGAGAAAGGTCATCTCTTCCTTTCTTTTCACTTCCCTCCTCACTACTCTTTTTCTTCCACTGAGCAGCACTACCTTCAACTTTCATCTTAGTATCTGTCTAGGTCCAGTATCAATCATCTATTTCCTGAATTTCCAAATAAATGTCTCAGAACCTTCTCTGACATCATACTTCATGCTCACAAATTCTCCATAAACATTACTTAATTCTCCAGTTTAAATCTCTCCTTTACTACCATGCTAAAAACAGAGCCCTTATGCATCATGCTGACAAACATGTTTTATTTTCTCTTACTCCTGATTCCATCAGCAATCGTTTGCTGTCCACATCAGCTCTGCTGGTGATTTGGCCTCATTCATAAATTTTCTTTCAAACCCAGAAGAATTAGAATTTTGACCGTTTTGAGCTGTGTGCTGGAATTGTGACAATAATATCAAAACCAAATGAAAGCATCCACAAGAGAAAACCAATGAAGTTTTAAGTTTTTGACTCCAATTTATCCTCCCTGGAAAAGAATGATGCTACGCGGCACACAGAAATCAAAGTATCAGGAAGCCATTACATGGCTTTCCATAAGTAATTTTACAAAGGACATGCTGCAAGTTTTCAGAGATCTTATTAGCAATAATGTGGCTGTTTATGAGTAGTGACAACATAAGGCATTCACTAGTTTCAATACTAAAAGGGTGTGAGAACAAATTAGTTATAAACTTACTCAGATTCCAAAATTCTGCTAGCAATTTTGTATAATTCATTCTAAGTAGCATCTTTCACAGCTTTATAAAATAAATTATCTTCTTTCCTAACTCCACTAAAACATATTTACTGAGTAATAGGCTCCACAGCATGAAAAAGTCAAACGATTGAGTGAGTTCAATTTCCTAAATATTGATTTCTCTTGACTTCGAAAACACAGTGACATCTGTGTGCAGAAATTTCCAGCTTTGTAATGTTTAAAGTGTCCCTACTGGAAAAGGAAAGATAAAACCCCGTAACTGTAACCGGTAAGTGATACCATAAAGCAAATAATGTATGAAAGATAATATTAATGACCATAAAGCAAAAGATTTTTAAAAAGTTCTTTTTTTGTTTCTGTCACTGTGTTGCCGGAAATGTTGAGGGAGGTGATCCTTCCTCTCTACTTAGCAAGGGTGAGGCCACACCCAGAGTGTTGGGTCCAGTTCTGGGCTCCCCAGTACAAGAGAGACATGGTCATACTGGGGAGAGTCCAATAAAGGACCAGCAAGACGATAAAGGGACTGAAGCATCTCTCCTGTGAGGAAAGGCTGAGAGAACTGGAACTGTTCAGCCTGGAGAAGAGAAGGCTCAGAGGGATCCCATCAGTATTTGTAAATACTTGAAGGGAGGGAATGAATAAGAAGGAACCAGACTCTCCCCAGTGGTGCCCAGTGACATGACAAGAGGCAACAGGCACAAACTGAAACATAGGAAATTCCAAAGGAACACTAGAAATAGGTCTTCACTGTGGGCAGTCAGGTTGCCCAGTGAGGTTGCAAAGTCTACATCTGTGGAAATATTCAAAACTCAACTGGGCATGGTCCTGGGAAACCTGCTGCAGCTGACCATGCTTGAGCAGGGGGGTCAGACTAGATGATCTCAAGAGGTCCTTTCCAACCCACATCATTCTGTGACTCTGATTTTTAAATGGTCTTTTACGAAATACACATAAAGGTATTTCTAGGCAGCCACACACACAATGCCACACAACTAATTGTATTCAAATAGCAAATGCTGTAACACTAGATTATAAAGAACTGAGACACAGCAATTCCAACAAAGACTTTCTATTCTTAATTCTATTGGTGCAATACCCAGCCTTATGCATTATCCTAACAATGACCGGTAAGTGATACCATAAAGCAAATAATGTATGAAAGATAATATTAATGACCATAAAGCAAAAGATTTTTAAAAAGTTCTTTTTTTGTTTCTGTCAGTTTGAATGTATGAATGCAAGTTTTTACACTGTAGTTGAGATATTTTTTTTATTATTATTTTATTATATTTTTTTTGGTACCATACCTCGACAGGGCCCTAAGCAATAATGATGCAATGTTTAGGAATATGCAATACAGGAACAGAAAAAAGAAAATCTTAAAATTTCTTCAGTGTTATCAGAATCCAGGTGAGATTTCTCTGAGCTTTGTTGGCACATCTTAGAAGTCTTTCAAGCCTCATAGATAAGGTTTTAGAAGTGTACTTCTGCACAATACTTAACTGTACCACAGATAAAGAAAACATGAACAACAGCTCCTCACAGTGAGCTGTAGGTAATTAATTAGCTTGTGGCATTGGTATAATTAGCCATAGACATTATGTCGCAGTTGCACTGAGACTGATGAATACTATCCCAGTCTAACAGTAAAGGAATAATCATTCTGATCTGCCTCATTCTTCAGAGGAAAAATGTTCCTGAGGAAAACAAAGCCTACAGCCTCAAGGAATCTGTACATTTGACAGTTTGACTTACAAATTCTTCTTGTGTGTTATCCCAGCTCCTAGATTTCAGGCTCACGCTTGCAGTTCTTCCTCTGCTTCTCTAGAAGAAGACCTGGATTGCATTTTTATCAGGTGAACAGAAAGTTTGATTCAGAGTTTGGGCACTAAGGCTAAGTGATACAACACAAGAAGACAAATATGTGAAATAAAGTGAAGATAGTGAGAACTGTGGCTGGATATATCTGAGATTTTTTATAACTAAACAAACATCATTTTTAGCATAAATATGTCTCTGTAAGTCAACATTTCCATATATGAAATTCCATGCAGTTGTTGATATAATCTAATACTCCCTGTTACTGCTGTACGAAGCAAAAACAGCCAAGAGGTTCAGAATTTGATTAAAGATTCCATGAAAATTTCATACTGTTGAACTGGGTAAATTCACACGTCCCAGACGTTTCTAATCATGAACATGCTAATTTTCAATTACAGTTTTACTAGACAGGAGAGACAAGAAAATTCCACACCATTGTTATGACTAACATTTTTAAGCATGTGAATCTATAGTAAAAGCTTTATATTGCTACAGTTTAATTATAAAGCCACTTGAAAGCTGACCAGTTTTTCCTCTTGGGGTGAGGAAATTAATAAAAACAGACAACTTGCTTAAGTTACCACTTATAGGCATACTTGCACAAATTGACACTTGCTGAATTATCAGAGCAGTTCAAGTTACGTGCTTATTTTCTGTCTTTTTATGTGTACAGAAACACTGTACTTCAAGTATCATTTTCTGTTAAAAACAGATAAAGGATGATGTGGAATGTCAACACCCTTCCATATGGTATTTGCCAAAAAAAGATATGCTTTTTATATATGGAAAATACATCATATATACACAGACTAGATTGTTCTTCAGCACAAGAAATCAATGGGGCTGAGAAAATCTATGCTCTTTACAAGCCTGCCATCCCAATCAATAAAAGACCTTGCTGACAACATGTAATAGAACTGGGCAATGAGGAGAATATAAATTCTATTTAAAAAGAAAAGCTTTAAGGCATACTAAAATGAACTTCAGAAGCCAAAACATGTAAACAAATGTATAGTGGTTAACAGATTACTCTGAATGTTGGATAAATGACTTAGTTTGTACATTTTTACAAGTGAGATTCAAGTATACATTTTTACTGTAAGATGAACTAAAAATGTAAAAATATCTAGCAGTTCAAGTATACATGAAATCTAAAACAAAAAATACATTGCAACTTTTAAAAAGCACAAGTTTTAGATATATGAACACAATGTTGTACTTTTGAGAAGATGTAGGCAACTGTGAATCTGGTATGTGTTTTACAGGTTAGGTAACAATGTACCGGCAAGCCACATGAGTGGTTAAAAGGCAACAGATTGACTTTAGGTAGACATCTTTTCCAAACGTCAACTAGTAAATCATCTCATGATATAAAATGCTTCTCACTCTTCAAAAATGTGGGCAAGGTGCAATTTGAAATGTCTTTCTTTGGCTGTACAGTATGTAATCCAAAAGAACTGTATTTATGACTTACATTCAAGCAGAGAGGTAGGAAACATCATAAACCATGGCAATTCACAGTAGTATGTATCAAACATCTGAATAACTTCATTATATAAATGTTGACTGCTTTTCTTTCCACATTCTGATGATTTGTGTGACTGAGTAAATCCATACAATGAAAAAACACTGCATAAGATTACAGAAGTGTTGACATATGCTACTGGATTGCATCACAGCAGCGTGACACCAACAGTTGAGAGTGCTGAGGTAGGTGCCTGCTGCCTAAAACTCAGGCTCAACTGGAATACAGACGTCTATATACCCATCAGTTGTTTCCTTCCTTTCATACAATGGAAATAATCACTAAGAATGTCCACAGCTAACAGCATTCTTATATAAGTGAACCTTATTAAACCATAACCTAAGATCTATATAACTAAAAAATAAAACACACCTCTGACTTGCAAATCAAGACGTTTCATTCTACAATATGAGGTGAAATTCCTTATTTAGAAATATCTAACCCATTTAGAATTAAAACGACACTTATTTACTATCTTAATGAGAAATTTTGTAAATCTTACAACCAGTGGTGGGTGCTAATTACTTGAAAATACAACTGGAAGACCTTTGAGAAAAAAAAAAAAAATCACACAGCTGGGCTAAATCTCACAGTTCTATATTCTTTCTACAACATTTGTAACTGTGCACTGATCTGACTAACCAGCACAATAAAGGAGGAAATTGGTAATTGAAGAATTATCCTTGTAATAGTTAAATATATAATAAAATTATTTATCATTAATATAAAATATTAATTCCTTTCAATTTTTTTTTTAAACCATCAAGAGGTGCTTTTGGTTTATGTGTTTGGTTTTGGTTTTAAATTTACTTTTTTTTTTTTTTTAACACAAGTGTTTCATAGAGTTACCAGGAAGTGTGTTGTACATTAAACATTACCCCACAAAAGCTCTGCATAGCATGTCCTGAGGCCTACTTTAAAATTTTAACTAAAATACTGCAATGTCACGCCAATTGTTTATCCCTATGACATAGGTTATTTTTGCAGTTATGATTAAAACAAAATAAACAAAAAAATAGATATATATACTGAAGCCAAATCCTGAGATAATTACAGAGTTTAAAGTGCTGCCAAAAGAATTCTTCCATGTATTATGTTGTTTTTTTGCAGTGGTGAGAGTACACTCCGAGGTTCATTTTCCTCCTTTTCCTTCTTTGATTACTTAGTTACTGTTACTGATACAGTACAATACATATTAGATTAATGACATAAACAGTAAATATTTTCTAGGTTGTTGGTTGCTTTCAGATTTAGAGACATCCTTCTCTCTTTTGCTCCCCCCACAGTATCAGATTTCGGGAATTTGGGGAGTTTGAATTTCCTTCAGTGCTAACCTTAATAAAGACATTTGTTTTTCTTCAAAATATTCCACTTCCCAGGAATATTGAAAAGCACCCAGTACAACCTAAGTTCTAGTATAACGAGTTACACTCCTCATTCTTGCCCACTTTGACCAAAAAATAATGACCAAGGAACTGGTATATGTTTTAAGCATTCAAAGCTTCTATAGAAATATAAAAACTTCTTTCTATGTCCCAAATATTCCCACATGTTGTTGAGTGTCTCGCACACACGTAAGCATCCTTTTAATGATCACTGGGAGACTTTTTTTCCTCTGCTAATGCTTTCACACAAGCTCTGAAGCCAGTATATGTGAAGTCATTTACCTTTGAAGTAAAAAGCGTGCTAGAAATCCCTGCTTGTGGTAACCTGCAATCCTGAGCCAGAGCAACATACTCAGCAAATCCAGTTTCCTGTTTTGGTTTTGCTTTTTTAAATAAAAATGAAACAAAACACAAAATCCCCCAGTAACATTAAAAGTAATTATAAACAATGCACTTGGAAAACCAAAAATGCTTAACTTGTTTATGACAAGACCAAATCTGAACAACAGCCAGCTGATTCTGTCATTGTGGAGCACTGATAGTTTTCACAGTCAAACTGTATTTTGGAGTTAGGCCCAACAGATGTAATTTCTTTCCCTTTCATTTATGCACCTACCCAGAAGACATTTTTGACATTTTTCACTCTTTGGCATTACTTTAAGTATTGTTTCACCTCCTCAGATGTTACTTTGTTAGACAAGGTTAGACGACAATAGTAATCTGCCACTTCAGGATCTGTGATAAAAGGAAAGAAAATAAAAATCTTTCTTCTAAAGGTTTAACAACAAAAAGATCTCCCTGGGAAAAAAAAAATCAAAGATTTTCACAAAAATATAATGCCACAAGTTTTAGTTGCTAAACAACCTACAGCCCAAGAACCAGCCATCTGAGAAGAAAATATGACCTTCCACTCCGTGTGCCTTTTATCTTCGTCATGCTTTTTGGTTACTTTTATAGATGTAACTACTGAACCTTCCCATATCATGTCAAATATGTCATATATTTTATAATGAAAGAAGCTACAACACTGAGTCTTAGATGCTCTTTCAGCCTTTGTCACCTACTCGCCAGCAGGTTACCCAATTCCAATTCTCTGAAGGTTTATCTGGATGCCCAGCATTACAGACCAAGTTGTCCCACCACTGGAGCAGAATTAGTCTCACTACATAAAGTTAAGAATCTGTGAAAGTAGAGATCAATACCTAGATCTTCCTCCCTCTACAATTTTCAATCAGGCTGTAACACTAGGCAAGGACAGTCAGTAGCCACTTAGATTTTCTTTATAAAACTTCTCTGTTAGGAAACTTAACTTGATCTGTATATTAAACTTTCTGTGATTACAGTGACTGCAAAATATTTGTCTCCTGAAGAACTGAAACTAAGACCAAAATAACAAGTGCTATTTCTAACTATGGCACAAACCCAATCTGATCCAGGAAAGAAATATCCTGTGACTTTACCAGCTCCAACCAGTTACCAGTACCCATTGACAAAATAAACGAAAGCAGAACAGTCTCTCAAAAGTGCACTATGTAGGCTATAACCTTTTTTTACCTTAATAGTTAGGCTGGTACATCTAGATACAAAATCACCTCTATTTCATTGTTTAATGAGTCATCTATAGGCCCATTAGAACATGGGAACTATGTATACGAATTTAGTACTCTTCTACAGCTCAACAGCAAATTCCTATATAAATTACAAATATAATTTAAAAGGGTTCTTATAAGTCTTTTTAAAAGTAATAATATGGTGAGATACCGACAGTGCAGCACCTGTGTCTTTCCACATGTTTATTTTTTGTGGGTATTTACCAGAAAGTAAGCCATCATACAGCACAGATAACCACACAGATACATGCAAACATACATCCACATAGATTTATACTCTTTTTTTAATCTTCCCAAGTAAGTCTGCATGTCTGAGAGGTATGCCAAAGAACATTTAACAATATTGCCACTACAACAGAATTGGAAACAACCATGATCAATGCCTCAAAACTTCCAGGGTAATATTTGGCTAGAAGTTTTTTTGAGGAGAGAAGAAGAAAAATCTTTAGACTCAATGGACATTACATCAACTGCACTATGCACAAAACTGCCAAAGAAAGATTTCTGCATGTGTTCACAAGCTATTTTTAAGTTACACCCCGTGCAGGAGTTTTAGCTTCACTGATACTGCATCAGGCATTAATCAGCAAAATTTCTGGCTCATTATCTTCAGAATTAATTTTAGTGAGTCCTGCTTATTAAGCAGGGTTCATTCCCTAATTCTCTAAGTTGAAATTAAGCATTTAAAATAAAAACTAATCTCAGACTGAGGCATCACTGCCCACTTGCTCACCAGATAAAAATATAACATTATGAGGAGGAAAGCTTGCATTTGGGGCCAATCACAGCAAGACAAGAAGCAAAAAAGAAAGTCTAGAAAAAATTATTTTTATCATCAAATCTATGACATATTTTGCTATTTTTCCACCCATCTTTTCACACTTCTAAAAGTACACAGTTGTTACTAGGTATCTTTTGGCTGACAGTGATTTAAGTGAAAAGTTACCATCCACAACCTGCCCCAGTTGCTCATTAACATCTTTTTTTTTTTCCACACGTTGCTGCCTCCTCAGATCAGCCACTAGCTTAACTGCAGGCATAGCCAGTCCTGGTGCCAGACAAAATGTTTAGTATCAGACAAAACTCTGGTTTTAAATGCAAGATATTTGACAGAGACAAGTTAAGAAGAGGCTACAGATGCAATTCTACTGTCAGACACCAGGATATAATAACTTCTGACAGGATGTGGTGAAGAGCAGCTGAGGTAGGCTCAGAGCTGCAATCTTTCCACCAAGCTCGGCAGCAACCAAGACAGCATTTCAGACCACAGCCTTAAAGTTTTGGAGGATAGATGAGAGGAAGAAGTGGCAGAATACCATAGACATAACAGTAAATTCTATTAGAAACTGGCTATGGCTTTAAGAAAAAAACCCCTCTATCTTATGGAACTAAAAAAAGAGAATAAAAATCCTCAGTTTTCTATGCTATCTTATAATTCTGGAATAGCCAAAACCAATAAAAATATGAAACCAGGAGGATTCTCACAGAGCAGGTGGTGGCATTTAATAAAATTATATCCTTAGAAGATAAGACTTATTTCAGGGTTGGCCACACTCATACAAGGAAGTAGCTGGCTTGAAGTGCTTGCTGAACCCAGCAGCATTTAAAATTTATTATGCAACCGAGAGAAGGTGCTGTGAGTAGGGTCCCTTAAGGAGACAGTCCAGATGATTTTACCTTGGGCCTTCCTGATTCCTGCCCTTCCTTGGTCATCTTATGGCCACAACAGCCGGCTCCAGGGCTTACGAGTTGGGTAGGTGCAAAGCCTGGCTCTAAGAGCTCATTTGTTGCCAAGTCCCACAGACCCAGTGGTAAAAATCAGGCAGTGGTTCAGCCCCTTTGGAAACGTATCTAACCAAAACCAATCATTAAATGCAAGTAAATGTTGCCTGCTACACAAGCTAAAAATCGCTCTGTTGCAACAAGTAAGAAAACAGTGAATTCACCTCCTTCTTGGGCTCCAGAGCAGTGCTCTAGCCAGAAGGTTGTGCATCTCCTGCCTGCTTACTTCAAATAAAATCCATTCTCTGCTCATTTCACAACACCCAGAAATGAAAAAGATCTGAGATAGCACGGAAAATATTCATTTAATTAGTCCCTTTTCAGTAACTGGATTAGGAGGTGTTTGTAGGCCTGGTTCTGTACAGGAGATCATAAATTTCAGATGGGAATATCAAAGGCATTTGAAAAGCAATGTTCCTGTGATGCTAACTCTGCATCTTTAACCCTTCATACTATAAAAAAGACAGGTAGTCACTAATAAACACTAGAGATAATGCCATGGGTTTTTTTCTCCATGGTCAGCAATCTGTAATAAATTCAAACAGATGACAAACTGTTTCCATGGAAAAAAAAAAGAAGAGTGAAGTGGCTACTTTCATAATTTCTGTCTGGATAGAACACACTCTAATTTTATTTCTATGCTGGGAATTAAAAAAACCCAAAATCTAAATTACCCTTTCTCATTCAAAAAAGTAGGAAAAAAAAAGGGGGTTTCTAGGATACACTGCAACAGTAAAAATGATACAGTATTCTCGCCGCTTGTAAGAGATAGAAACATTTTATTATTTTGAAGTAGCGGGCCAGAGCTGGCAGTTGAACTCAATTATGATTCCATCAGGTGCCAGCTGATACATTCAACAGTGTAGACAGAAGATGAAAAACAGTAGTTCATGCAAATCCTAACAGAAAGTAATCTCACTAAACTGATACCCAGCCGTTCCTTGCCTAAGAATAGGTCTCACATTCCAGATAAAGACAATTTAGAACACTAAAACTAAAGGATGAAATCAACTTAGAAAAACAATTTTAAAATAATTCTGTTTTAAAAACATACTCCCGCAGACAAACATAAAACAGGGTATTAGTCTTCTCGAAAAAGATCGCAAATAATGAAGAAGATAGATAGTGTCTCGGTTAATGCAATGTCCACGCTATTTTCCGTGTCCATCTGCAAGAGATCTATTTTCTCCACGCTACTTAGCATATGCTGCGGGAGATAATAATAAGGTTGTTTGAGATTTCTCCAAAGGTTGCACAATGCACCACACATGTAGCATTTACTTAGGATTGTCAAATGCAGCTGCATTGAAAATTAGGAAAACATTAAACATACACAGAAGTGAAGCAGTAGACTCAGTCCTTCAGGGCGGTTGCTGTTTCCTTTTGCTTAATGCCAGCCAGGCCCCAACCCACTGAGAAAAGCACTACAGATTAGTATTTTCTGCCAGGTCACGCTGTAAATTAACATTCTTAATTGTAGTGGCATGTTGCTTTCTAAATTCAAAGAAATCAGAAAAAGGACTTAAAATTCTCCCCTACTAAATAAGGGAGTTATCTTATTGCCTTATCTAAGGCAATATTTTAAGCATAAAAAGAAGCTATTTCTCATCATTATTTTCTAGAATACTCTGTTGCCCATCTGAGTCATTTTGCTTCACACTGCTACAACTTCCTTCTTTCAGATACTGCTCCAGTGCCAAACAAATCCTGGTAATCAGACTCTATTTTCTGTATCTTACCCCAAGATGTCACAAACATTTTGTTTCACCTTTGTAGGCTCATCTTCTCCTTTGGCTTTAAAGATGTCAAACTCTATAAATCAATTCTGCTCTTGCCATTATGACAAGCAAGCCCTACTTATCCTTCCCGTGGCTCCAAGTCTTGAATTTTTCCATTCACTAATGCTCTTACCTCTCCACAAATACTCTTAACTCTGTACAAAAATATATATTTCTGGAAGAAGGAGATTTGGCTTCGTAATCACTGCAGGTAAAAAAGTATCCTTCAAAGTAACCTCATGAAGTTTAACAAAGCCAAATGC
>NW_010308832.1:0-64420 GCF_000700745.2 Antrostomus carolinensis
CTTGGTGTCTGCAGGGCTGTTTCTCTTGCATATTCTCACTCCTCTTTCCAGCTGCAAAATGTACCTGTTTTTTTCTCCTTCTTAATTCTGTTATCACAGTGGCGTTTGCATCGTTACTGATGGGCTCAGCCTTGGCCAGTGGTGGGTCTGTCTTGGAACCGACTGGCATTGACTCTGAGGAAGCTTCTGGCAGCTTCTCACAGAAGCCACCTCTGTGTCCCCCCCAGCTACCAAAACCTGGCCATGCAAACCCAATACAACCTCTTATGTTTTGCCAAACCTACAGGGCTAGATTTTCGGGCAAGTATTTCAGGTACTGGATAATGGGTAGACAATGTGTGACAATGAGCACAAAAAGAGTTCCTGAGTCTGTGCAGCACAGCTGTCCTTAACTGGGGGGTGAGGACAGCTCCAACCTGCCTTTTCCACCCGTAGCCTTCAAAGACAACAACCTGGGGTACAGCATTGTCATGTCCCTTGCCTTGGCTCTGTTGGAGCACGCCAGCAGCTTGAGGAAGGACCACGCAAGCTGCCCGTGTTGGCTCTGCACCAGCTGGGAAAATCTGGCAACTTTCCTTGCTCTTCACCCAGTTGGAGCGATGCAAAAAGAGTAGATGGTATTAAATAATTTGGCCAATGCTATTTTCATTACTCACTCCACTGTGGAACTTTTGCATAAAATCTGTGGTTTGGCACTTGTTTTTCAAAGGAATAATATGGATGGGGTTGCAAAAACAAAATATTGAAGAAACTTTTTTTTTTGTATTCTTGGTGTCTCTCGGAGTTGAGATGTACCACCTACTTTTCACTGGAATCTTCAAACAATTTTTATGCTTGTTTTTAAATGTACTACGGATACTTTTATCAGAAAATAAGTTCAACAATAGCTTTTCAGTTTTTTCCAATCACCTTCTAAGCAGCCTTAGAAGCCTACAACTTTTGTATTTTTAAAGTTGTTTTTTAGTAATAAATTACGTTTTACCTTTAAAAGCAAAACCTTTTTCCCCCCAAGGTGTGAAAAACTGGTTTTTGTGGGGTTTTTTTGTATTAAAAGACAGAAAATGTTGAATAACAATATTCAGCAACTATCTTCTGAAGCTGTGTTTCTTTGTCTTCCATTCTTGATTGACCATGGAAAGCTAATCATTGGTAATACTGTCTGAAAATGTGTAAGATATTTCTGACAAGACAGTGGTGTTCTCTTTTTAGTGGGCATCAAACAGGTGTGCTTCATAAATCTAATCTAACACCTCATCTAACTAATTTCCTTCCAGATATTTTATTTCTTTAATTCAAACTGCAAAAATACCACAATTTTTCCATGTGCTTGTTCTTTTGGACGTCTTCTCCTCGGGTGACAGATCTCTATTTCATATAATTAGAGATGATATAAAAAGCTGCAGATTTCAGATCTTTCTCTTCAGGGAACAGTCTCCTGGGCCATGAAGAAAAAAATTGAAAATTCTGTATTTCCTGTAGAGTATCATTAGACTGCTATAAAGAAATTCCGTAATGAAATAGGATTCTGAGTTAGTGTACAAAAACACATTAGATGTTTCCTTCAGCTTGCTTAGAGAGCACGGAGAATTATTATTATGTGGCAGATGATATTCTAGTGCTATCCTGTCATTATCTTCTTTCTGAGGTTCCATAACTAGGGCAGAGCTAAGCAGTTATAAAAAATTAAACATTTCCTCTTTAGTCCTGCAAATAAGCCTTGGCTCCATATTAAACCTGAACTTCTTCCAGCCACTGAATTTTTGGATATGTTATTTTCCATGCCTAATATCCATTCAGGACAGGAAGTTCCAGAAATGCAACAGGAAATTTGGATGAAGATCTACAATAGCAGAAAAAGTATCTCAAAGCACCATCTGAAGATTCATTATTCGCCAACTTAAGTTCAAAATGGCATAAATTTGAACCTGGCTTTTGATCCTCAGCTTGTTTAGGTACAGAAATGTGTTTGAAGAGACAGAAGCTTTGAATGATTGTCATACATATATATGGCACATTTAAATAACTGATGCATTTCCTTTCCTGAGCTGGGAGTGAGATTGGCTCTAGGCTTTTTTTGTAATTTTGACAGAAAAAATTAGATTTTCTTTTAATATTAAAATTTGCATTCCTGAATCATCTTGTGCATCCAAGAAGACCTTGTTTTATGGATATTAAAAATGTTAACAGATTCTCATAGTTTTCCCCCTCACCAGAGTATAAGGGACATAAGTCCTACTGAAGTCCTGCTGTTAGTATGTACAGCAGGAGAGCTACTAGCATATCTCTAACAACTTTAAGTATCACCCTTGACCCTTACAGGTGCATTGAGGTCCACTCTGAGACATGCAGAGCTACCTGTACCAAAACTCAATAGAAAATTCTGCCTGATTTTTATACATGATCAAATATTCCTACCACATAAACTTCATTTATTGAGGCTCTGTATATAAGGCTGACATAGGGACCTGGGTTTGAAGTAGTGTTTTATGATCATCTGGAGAAAGTTTATTCTGAAGTTTCCTACTTTTGGGGCATAAATCACTTTCATACTGCACTGATGATGCAAACTTCCTTTTGCTGTCTGTTGACTCTGCATCTTTGTAGGTGGGTGGAATGGATGAGAAGAAATATTTCCCACCTGAATGAAATGTAAAGTATATAAAATGGAAACTCATATTCCTCCTTCCTCCTGCTGGAGGACTGGTAAGGTACTGAGAGGTCAGGCAGTCTGTTGTTCAATTTTTGGAGATGTAACGGTTTCTCTGTATTAACTTTTCATCTTTGAAACTTTCTTTTGTAACTTATTGACTCCCCATGAGAAAGGAGCTGGGTTTTGAGCTCTCAGTTCATGCTGATCTCTACCTGACCCATGGGGATACTACTGACCTTTGATTCACTTTGTTGAGTGCTGAGCTTTCTTATCAAACTAATTTTGATTGCCTCCTTTTCTTATCCAGTAAAAAAGAGAATTACTGGATTATATTTGCTGCAACCTGGTGGTATCTGTTCTCCATGACCTTTACAGAAGTATGATGTCTACAAGAGGAAGTGAAATTAGTAGGGAGGTGCTCCTTTTAAACCTGAGGAGTACAAGAACGCAGCAATGATTTGTGCTAACCTCAATACAGTCACTTCATTTAGACCTTCTTATTTACTCCCTGCACAAAGTATAAAATGCTATAGGCTCTACAATCAGGTGCATCACAATTAGTGTCTTTAATCTGTAAAATACACTCTTGTTTAAGTTACTTCATATTCTGTATCTCTTTTGGGTGCCCTCATGATCATAAAGGGTTTGACTGGGTTGGATCTGTGTTTCGGGGATTTATGTTCCCTTCTGAATACACACTCTACTGCAGAGTATTTTCCTCTATAAACGTCTAATAAAAAAATATAATATTATAAAGCCTTGGCTGCCAAAGCCCCTTATTTAGTCAACCAAACAGTATGGGATCTAGAGTCATACTGCATTTTTTATTTTTTTCAGTGGTAGCATGAGGATGTGTAAGGCTCAGGAACAAAAAGGTTCAGAAAGGCTGAGCGCAGTCACTGACAGGTGGCAAAACCTGACCTAGATTCTTGGTTTACCCTTTTTAGTCACAGAACTTATTTTTTTAGCTGGTAAGACCTTCTTCTATCAGATTTTTGGGGGCTTAGGGATTTGCATTTGTTTTGAACTAGTCATCTGAATACTCTTTGTGGGGTTTTTGGGATGTATACACCCACACACATATTTGATGTTCTTGACAGATTTGCAAGGTTATATTGTGTACTCTGTTTCATGCTTTTCTTTTTCTTCTGTGGTACATGTTTTTTTGCGCTTTGTCACACAGGATAAATTGGAGATGACAGTAAACAACGTGCCTGACGTAGTATCTTGTATGTGATCTGAGGGCAATGTTGATTCCACCCTTCAAGCATTTCCCTCAAGATCTGTACCTCAGCCTCAGATGTCACAGGGGTAGGAAGTGCTTCCTGTCAGAAATGAATCCCTTTGCCCAGTAAAACTTTACAGATACACTTGCAGCAAACTCTGTTAGAAATGAAAGTCTGTTTCCAGTGAAAGCAGAATAAATTTGACTAGTTTAGTACAAAATGCAAAATACACTTCCAGCTGCAGAATATATCCTCCTATCCCTCCTGCAAAGGGAATCTCTCCTTGCAGGGATGAATGTTAGTACTCTGATTTACCATGACATTTCACCCTGTAATTATAATGTGTGTGCAAAAAGGATGTAGCTGTATCTATTCTGATGCATCAGCACTCTAAAAAGAGTGGTACAAATGCCTGAATTAAATGGAAAATGAAGAAAAAGGTACAAGGAAGAGCAAAAGATTCAGATTTTTTTTATGAGACCTTATGGTATGTTTTAATAGTTACCGATGGGCTGTGGGTCACTGAAAGGGAGTAATTTGACTTTGAGAGGTCCAGAGGTGGGAGACAAGGCTTGGTGGTGCCCAGCACCTGGAGAAAGGTGTGTGTGCCTCTTTGGAGGGAGCTGTGGTCTCAGGGCTCCCCGCTCCAAGAGTTTTCCTCCCTCTTGTGTACTGAGCACTTCATGCATTGAAGGAGTCATGTTTATAGTTTTGTTGTAAAAACCTGTCCTGGTTTTTCTAGGATAGGGTTAATTTTCTTCTTAGTAGCTGGAATAGTGCTGTGTTTTGGTTTCAGTGTGGGATTTGTTGTGAGAAAAACATCGATAACATACTCATGTTTTCAATTGTCACTGGAAGACGAAGGACTTTCCAACCTCTCTATGTTTTGCTAGTCTGCAGGTGCAAAGGACTGGGAGGGGGAATAATTAGTAAACCCAGATTGGGATTTGGATATGCCAAGGGAATGTTCCCTATCATATCATTCCATGTTCAGTATATTTATGAAGGCTGACTGGAAAGTGCAGGGATTATCTCAGGGATTGCTTGGGATCTTTTGCTCTTCCAAGGTTGTGGTTTCAATTTTGGGATTGTCTGTGCTCTGGGATCGGTAGCTGGGGAAAAGGAGTGAGCAATTGCACTGTGCATCACTCATTTGAACATTCCATTATTATTGTTGTTATTATTGTTTTATTTTAATTATTAAATTGTTTTTATCTCAAGCCAAAAGTTTTCTCACTTTTACCCTTCTGATTCTCTCCCCACTGGGGAGGGTGAGCGAGTGGCTGGTTGGGGGTTAGATGCTGGTCGGGGTAAAAAGACCACAAAAACTCACCGCTCTTTTTTTTTTTCTTAAAAAAAAAAGAAGGAAGTGCTCACCTTACTATGAATCAAACCCAGTTTCAATACAGTTCTATGTATGCAATAAAGTGAATGAATATTAGCTGAGACTGATGCATGATAATTATGTGAGGTTGACAGATAATTTCCATCGAGAAGCAGGACTGTGTGCAATTAACTTACTGAAGGAATTACATGGACAATTATCATATATTTTGGGTAATGAAGAAATGCCAGCTCACTAAATGGATGTCTTCTGAGTAAACAGTTATGTTAATTTCAAACCTCATTTATATAACAAATGATGTGCAAACTGCATTTGGACTGTAATAGATACAGCTCAGGTCACCAGCTAATTTAAAATACATATAAATAATACAACTTCCTTGCAGATATCATTAGTGAAAAGTACCAAATTTAGAGCCTCAGGTCTTGAATGAGAACCTTACCTTCAGAAACCACTAGACTCATTTGGCAAATCACTGCACATGTTCACCAAACCTGCGGGTCGAAGGAATAACTTACTGTTCCCACCACATGAGATTTTCCACCTCCTTTCCCTGTCTCCTTAACCCAAAGCAGTCTTTTTTTCTTTCCTCTGAAATACAGTAGGGTCCTTAGGTAATTTCTTTCCCCAAAAATTTATTAACTCTTGAGAACAGGGGCCATATCAATTTTAACTCCATCAGGTGTTTCACAAGAACACTGTTTTTTTCCAAATTGTGCCCTACTACAAATAGTGATAAATCCTTCCAGGAATCGAGCCATTTCAGTCTGTAGAAGTGGCTGTCTCCCAGACAGCCCCTGACTGACTGATCCCAGGGCACAGTGCTTACTCTTGGGTTGTCTCTTACTGATTGCATGTACTTTGTCATTTTCTTAGCTTTTCATGGATTAATCATCCTTAGCAAGTCAATGGCTAATAGGGCGAGGGCTCTGCTATGTTCCTGCAACATGCAAGGGGATGCACTTGAATTTTCTGATGTGTTCCCCATTGTTTCAGCTGAAAATTTTGGGGATGTCAACATTTTTTGTACTGACAAAGAAAAAGAAAGCATCCACGCAGAGCATTTACAGTACAATAGACCAGACCAAGACAGAAATATTTTAAATGGCAAAGTTCTTAATTCAGTCTTTAATTACTACAGGAAAGGCTTAACTGTATCATTCAACTTGGTTTAAGCTTCACTGTGTTTTTTGAATTTTCAAAGGCAGAGAATAGACATTCTTCCATTTAAATAAAAATTTGCAGAATTGAATTCTTAGCAATCATAGCAACTTACAAAAATAAACTTGTTGGATGGCTTAGAGTTCAGAGGTAGATTCTAGCTACAGAATCTGCTCTTGGATTTGAATATTGAGAAGTTTGAAGCTGTTTAGATTCAGCTTCAGAGAGGAGCCATTCACAAAACCAAAAGACAAGTATGGGTTTCAGTGTGGAAAGAGTAGCATTCTCACTGATCTTTATTATCCACTAATTTCATAGATTAGAAAGCTTTAATTAGTATTAACAGTATTGAGCCACCAGAACATAAAAGGGGAAAAAATTATTTACAATTTCATATTCTTATGTTACTGGTATCCAGGTAGGAGCTGAAACTCCTGGGGTTCAGCTGAAACCTCAAAAGCTGCTCTCTCTGTCCTTCCTCCCCTTTGGAGGATAGGAAGCATCTTCCCCTCCTCCTCCTCCTCCTTTATTTTGCTTTGGGAGAGCAATGCAGTTACTGGGGATTTCTCCTTTCCTGCCACCCTGTCTCAGTGCTCTCACCTCTGTACATGTTGCAGCAAAATTTGCCTTCCTTGTTTTGGCTGAATTCCACCACGTCAATCATCCTGTATGCAGGAAAGAAAGAAATCCTTATGAAATGGGTGGCTCTGTCCAACTTTCTTGATTCCGTTGAGACTAGGCTAAAGAAATCTAGTTACTGTGGTTTCAGCTCTATGATTTACCCTCTGTGGGGCCTTTAACCATTCATTTAGCTTATGATAGTTTACAGACAGGCATTAGCTGACCTACCCATCCTCTAAGCTAGAAGGAAGCTACTCCAGCCAGTGCTAACCCCATGCTAATATACCTGATCTCCTATCAATGTGTATGGCTGTAGCATCTTATTTATCTCAATTAAATAGCATCTATCTGGCTCACAGTTCCTGTAAAATACTATGCAAACAAATCCTTTGTGTGTGTGTCTTCGTTATTACTCTGTCTGTGGAACCTCTTAAGTGGGTAATTGCCACAGGGGTACAGGGAACACTTTGAAATTACTAAGGGCTTTTCAGGAACTCGGTATTAATAGTTAATTAAGCTAAGTAAAAATGTCTTTTAGTTAAGGGCATAGGTAAATTTAAGAAACTATATAGTGCTTTTTGTCTTGCTTTATAATTAAAGTCAAGTCCCACAGAGGATCTATACCTTTTGGATCCATATAAAAGGAGGCTGAGGGGAGACTACCTCGCTCTCTACAACTACCTGAAAGGAGGGTGTAGAGAGGTGGGGGGTTACACAGAATCAGAGAACGGTGGGGGTTGGAAGGGATCTCAGGAGATCATCCAGTCCAACCCCCCTGCTAAAGCAGGTTTCCTACAACAGGTTGCATAGGAAAGTGTCCAGGTGGGTTTGAACATCTCCAGAGATGGAGATTCCACACCCTCTCTGGGCAGCCTGTCCCAGGGCTCTGGCACCCTCACAGGAAAGAAGTTTTTCCTTAAGTTTGGGTGGAACTTCTGGTGTTCCAGTTTTTGCCCATTTCCCCTTGTCCTGTCACTGAGCACCACTGAAAAGAGCCCGGCCCCATCCATTTGGCCCTCACATTTCAGATATTTATAGACATTGATCAGATCCCCTCTCAGTCTGCTCTTCTCCCAGGTAACAAGTGATAGAATGAGAGGAAATGGCCTCAAGTTTTGCCAGGGGAGGTTTAGATTAGGTATGAGGAAAAACTTCGTCACTGAAAGTGTGGTCAAGCATTGGAACAGGCTGCCCAGGGAGGTGATGGAGTCACCTTCCCTGGTGGGATTTAACTGTTGGGCAGACGAGGTGCTTAGGGACATGGGTTAGAGATGGAATTGGTAGTGTTGGGTTTATGGTTGGACCTGTTGATCTTAAACATCTTTTCTAACCACTACGATTCTGTGATAATACATCCCCCAGCAAAGTTCCTCCTCTTCCTTACACCCTGCTATAGAACGTTGGCATAGTATGGTACGTTTAGCATAAGAGCTGCTATACAGTGCTTTAGAGTTTGTTTTCTTGTTAGAAGTGCACTCTATGTTTTTGGCACGAGGATTGTACTGTTGTTGCTTTGCAAGGCAATCATGCAACGGGAGGGTTGTGATAGGCAGGGAACATCTCTCCCAGCCTGAATCTGTCTAACTAGAGTCAGCCTTGAGGCAGATTGACTCCTGAAGACACAGGTGTTGCTATTTTGGATAACTTCTCATAGAGGAATTTGCCTGAATGCTGCTCTGTCACTCTTGTTCAAATAGCAGTGTAGGTGATGGAAAATTAATAAGCTGCATGAGTCATATACACATGATATTGTATTTATAGTGTTTTTGTGAGGTCTCATTAACATGTATTAGAAAAGTGCTTTGAAATTCTTCAGTAAAAGATATAATATCACAGAAATACAGAGCATTTTCCAAACCTGACATCAGTTCTAATCAACTATTAAATTTAAGTTGTATAGATCTAAACTTCAGCATGGCATCTTCTCCCTCTGGGTGGTAATAAGGTTACAAGACTGAAGTGCTCCCAAATGTCTTGGAAAACTGAGTGTCAATCCAAGAAGTCTGTGGCTTGGGCACTTCCCACATTACATTTGTACCCTAAACTATGCAGATTTTCTCTAGTCTTCCCCACTCAGCTCCGATATCAACAGTAGAGCCACATAATTAATCCAAAATATTCTTTCATTACTATTTGTTAACGTACTAGCTGGGAATTGAAGCTCAGACAATCAACCAAAACATACTCCTTTGCTAGTGAATTTGGAGTGGGAGGAAGCGTGGTCGGGGAGAGAACATGAGTACCAATTGCCTTTTCTCCTCCACTCTCATTTGTTTTCAGTACAGGGCAGACTTTGCTGCCTTCTGGAAGAGAGGGAGACAGAAGCAGGGAGTTAAGGGAGCAAATTAGGATTAGTCACTGCAGCAATCATGCATAGAGGAATACATGATTATTTCAGGCTGACTTTTCTTAGTCTTTTGTTAAAAAGCACAGTTTCTGTCCACAGAGGAAGTAGAGACTTAGAAGGATTTTCTGAGTCGCCATGGCTGACATTAGAAAATAATTCACAACTGAAAGCTTTTCAAACAAAATTATTTGTGAATTTGCCGTGTTACTTCAGGTCAGGGTCTTGTATATTAAGGATGATGTCCTTCTGCACGGAACAGAGGAGATCCAAAACCCTTATCCTCTTGGGGAACAAAGAAATTAAATTAATTAATTGATGACTGCAGTGCAGATTGAAGGAGCAGTGAGAGCTCCTGGTAGGACTGGAAACGTATGGGGCTGGTTGCTGTCATCACTGGATAAGGTAACCAGCTTGGTTTCCAGAGAAGTAGCATCAATCCACAGCAGTCAGGAGCAAGAAAAAAAAAAAAAAAAAGAATACAGAAGAAAGAGAGAGACTGCAGAATGCAACACACAGATAAAAAGTCAGAGATACAAAACATGCTTCTAATCTACTGGTTTTTAAAATATATTTTAAAGGTCAGGACAGTGGGATCAAACCACATGCAAGTTTTATATGAAATTTGTTTCCTATTTATATATTTTCTAAATATATACATGGAGCAAATTGTCAGAAGCTGTTGAGATTTATTACAAATCTCTATAAAATAGGAGGCATTCTTGCTTATTTATGGCAAGACAGTGTCATGTACAGGGAGCAGCAAGGAAAGAAGCAGAAAAAGGTACTTGTGTCCCCTGTTGCTGGCAGAACAGAAGGCAGGTGACAATATGGAAAGACTAGCATCAAATAATGGTTGTAAAAGTCTGGGGCAAAGGACAAATTAGTCTGTGTGGGATAACTAGTGAAGGGATTCAATAAGCAGGCTAACATCATCAAAACACACACATTTTAAATATTAAGTGTTCAATTCAACATTTAATTATCTAGGGTAATAGGAGCTGGGATAACCCAAAGGCAGGGGTAATAAAACATTTATAAACAGAGCTCTAAGAATATGAGCAATACATCTACCTTGAAAAGTTAAAACCAAATTCCTGTAGCGAATGGGTATATTCTTGAACTGGAGCCAGCAGAGAAGGGAAGAGCCTGAATGCCTTGTGCTGCGCATCTGTGGTGGGTTGACCTTGCCTGAATGCCAGGTGCCCACCAAGCTGCTCTATCACCCCCCTCCTCAGCAGGATGGGGAGGGGAGAAAATAAGATGGAACAAAACCCCTGAACTCATGGGTCAACACAAAAGGCAGTTTAATAGAAACAAAGCAAAGCTGTGCATGCAGAAGCAAAAGAACAAAATATTTATTCTCTACTTCCCATCAGCAGGCGATGTTTGGCCACTTCCCGGGAAGCAGGGCTTCACTAGATGTATAATGGTTACCCTAGAGGACAAACAGAAATAACTAATGCCCTTTGTTCCCCTTGTTTTTATTTCTGAGCAGATGTCATATGGTCTGGAATATCCCTTTGGTCAGTTTGGGTCAGCTGTCCTGGCTGTGTCCCATCCTAAGACCTTCCCCACCCTCAGTCTACTGGAGGGGGGAAATGTTGGAGAGCCAGCCTTGATGCTGTGGAGCACTGCTCAGCAGTAACCAAAACACTGGGGTGTTATCAACACCTTTCTAGCTACAAAACACGGCTTCCTTGAGGGCTGCTATGGGGAAAATTAACTCCATCTCAGCCAGACCCAATACAGCATCTCTCCTTGTGTGGCCACCAGCTGAACCAGGGGGAAGCAAAGCTGAGATAACAAGAGCTTCACCAACATCTGCCCATAGCCAGAACTGACTACGCTCTATGGATGGACCCCCCCAGTCTGATCACCCTACGTGAGTAGCCGTGGCTCAAAGTGGTTCTTATTCAGAGCAAATAATGCCGTGTCAAGCCCCTGGTGTTTCTCCAGTTTCTAACATGACACACAATCACTAAAATAGTCCTTGCTTTTATGATCCTTGTGCTGCTCCCACAGCAGAACAAGCCCTCCTTCTGTTAATTGAGACATAGAGAAATGTCTTTAACTTCTCAAATTACTGAATCATTTTTTTTTTTTCTTCCTCCCCCAACTTCCGTGCTTCCTCCTTCTGCCAGAGATCACTGTAGCAGGAAAGAAGTCAAACAGCACACTTAATAGGGATAATTACTTCCTGGATGGTATCGTTTTGCTTTTGGACATGCTGCCTGACAGTTAAAATCTCAAGGAGGAAAAAAAAAAAAAAAAAGAAAAAAAAGTTGTCTGAGAGGTATTTAATGAAATGCTTCTTTAAAAAAAAAAAAAAATCTCTTTTACCACAGGATTTTTTTTTTTGTATGTATGTAGAATCAGTTCGTTATCACAGTTGTAACTTCTTTTGCCCTTTGAGGAGTTTTGTTTGAATTATAATCATTATTCTATCTGTGCTCTCGGTCTTTCTCCTTAGACCCTTATTCTGAGCTGCTTTTTGCAAAAGCATAGTGGAATTTCTCAGAATAGCTAACATGAAATACTTAAAATGAAACAAAACAAAACCCATCATGTAAGATGTGAATATCAAATACGTTCTTAATTTTTTCAAAATATAAGTTTGAATAAAATAACAGGTGAGGTTTTCAACTTTAGATAAAATACTTGAGTTCTTTTAACAAATATAAATCAACTGCTAACATCAGTGAGTTAGCCTAGTCCTGCAGGAATCATGCTTTGGTCCTTGGATGTCGTAACAGACAGATTTTTAGGTCTGTGAAGGTACAAATTGGTGCCAGTGGGATTTTCAGAAGCAAAAATTTATATACTGGGCTTGTAAATACCTTTGGCCTCAAGTTGCACCAAGGGAGGTTTAGATTGGATATTAGGGAAAATTTCTTTCCAGTATTGGAACAGCCTGTCCAGGGAAGTGGTGGAGTCACCATCACTGGAGGTATTTAAAAGACGAGTAGATGTGGCAGTTAGGGACATAGTTTAGTGGGCATGGTGGTGTTGGGTTGACAGACTTGATGATCTTAAAGGTCTTTTCCAACCTTAACAGTTCTGTGGTTCTTTAAAAATCTCAAACAGAGTGCTTTTCACCTGGTGCAAAAGACACGGCCAGTGCTTTGCCTAACCATGAGGCCAAGCCAGAGTCATACTAGGGTTAGCCACAGCGAGGGATGGCACACTGCTGAGACCACCTCTCAAGATCACAGCTTCCCTGGGGTCAAATAAGGAAGGATGATCTTGCCATTAACCTTGCAGACTGGGACCCAAGGGGAAGAGATTGAATTCACATTTGGATGGAAAAGATGGCTTTGTTTCCATCTTTCCATCCACAGTTATCAAATTGTGCTGTAGCAGGTGATGATGATAATTGTATGCACTTGGTTTCAAGCTACGTTCATGCCAGATTGGACAACAGGTTTTTTTTCTGACCTGTATCTGAATGATAGCTACTGGCTTTTCTAGGACAGCTTAATAAAACAGCATGGTCTTTCCTTTCCAACTTCTGTCTTACCATGTGTAGGTGCAGACTGCTTTTTTCTGGCAGGAACATGTTTTTGTGTCATTTGGAATTGTCTTTAACGTGATTGTAGCAGGAGATTTTAACCAACAACAGGACCTCCTTGTTGTAAGAAGTACAATTTTAAAATTATTATTATTTAATATGATACAGAAGAAGGATTTGTTCTGTTTGCCCTTAAAAGTTACAAGTGACACAATGGCTCATGGGCTAAACATGCTCCAATGCACTGTTCTGCACTAGGCACGATACTGAACCTCATTTTATTTCTCAGAGCTGTAAAAGGAGAAAACTTTGATTATTAAGTGAAACAGATATGATTTTGAATATTTTTTTAGATCTCAAAATCTTCTGTTCTTCCACAAACTTCTTGTCAGGTTACAGAACTAGCAATGGGGAGAGAGTCTGGGATAATAGTACCTTGTACCTCGTAGTGTTTTGAAGAGGAAAATTTTGAGGAGCTCACTCAGATGTGTCAGTGTGAGGCACAGAGCCTCATCTTTGGGAATGAAATTATGTGCTCATAAAGATCTCTCTGAATTATAAAGCTGTCCTGGACTATAAAGATGTAGCTCTTTCATTTTAATTCTTGCTTCTGCATGCCTTGCTAACAATTGGTGTGGTGTGATTTTTTGATTTCACACTTGCTAATTGCTATATGTTTCAGGAGCATGTGTTAGTTTTGTTTCACAGCAGGAGCCCTAATTGTGAATGACTCCTCGTCGCTGCTCTGCACTTTCAAATCTATTCTAAGTTAGTCAAAAAAGTGACACATTATGACAGTGTGAGGCACTCAGAAAGAAGCTTGTTTTTATGACAGAGGTGAAGACGAGTTCTACCGAGGCAGTGTGTTGAGTGAATAATAGATCTCCCAAATCTGTATTCATCTGCACATGTTACTTTGTACATAATGGGACTTTCATCTGGCTCAAGGAATACAGGACAAATTATTTCACACGGATGATATGTCCTTGTACTGTTTCCCCAATGAATTGGACACAAATAGGTCTTCCATTACCATCACTCATGCATGTCTTTTTTTTTTTTTTTTCTCTCCTTTCAACTACAGATAAACATGAGGGGGGAAAATAAAAATCCCAGATTTCTCCAGCTTCTGTTTTTATTGTGGCCAATACTAAGACATACCTGATCTTTGGAGCGTGGTCTCTAGTGTTTGGATTTATACAGACTTCTCACACTTGTGTGCAACATTATAAGGACACTGATGCTTTTCTTCAACTGTCTTTGGGTATGCAAATTGTGAGAACTTGAATGAAGAGCTTACAGGGCTAATAATATGAGAAAGAATGCTGTCAAGTGGATTATAGTTTATTCATAAACATGCCGATACTTAAGGCAAGTATGGATGTTCACTTTCAGACACATGTTAGAATATAGATTTAGAATCATAGAATGGTTTGGATTGGAAGGGACCTTAAATATCATCCAGTTCCAACCCCCTTGCCATGAGCAGGGACACCTTCTACTAGACGAGGTTGCTCAAAGCCTCATCCAGCCTGGCCTTCAACACTTCCAGGGAGGAGCAGCCACAGCTTCTCTGGGCAACCTGGGACACTTTCTCACCACCCTCACAGTGAAGAATTTCTTCCTCATATCTAATCTAAACCTCCCCTCTTTCAGCTTAAAGCCATTTCCCCTTGTTTTGTCATTAACTGCCCTTGTAAAAAGTCCCTTCCCAGATTTCTTGTAGGCCCCCTTCAGGTACTGGAAGGCCACTAGAAGATCTCCCCAGAGCCTTCTCTTTTCCAGGCTGAACATCCCCAACTCTCTCAGCCTGAACTCATAGGAGAGGTGCTCCAGCCCTTGGATCATCCTCGTGGCCTCCTCTGGACTCGTTCTAATAGGTCTATGTCTCTCTTGTGATGGGGGCTCCGGAACTGAACACAACAGAGCATGGCTAATTTTGTTACCATAGATAAATAAATTTTTGCCTATAGGCTAAGCTGTAGTAACTGTGTTTATGATCCAAATCTTTGGGGTAATTTAAAGGCAATCATTTTTACCGGGTGCTTGAAGTGAAGTCAGAGCATGCACCCACTCTGTTACTGCTGGTGTTTCATCGAGCTGTGGAGAAGCCGGTTTTTTGCACATGACTCTTGGTGCTGTGAGATGTAGGAAGTTCACAGTGCTGTTGGGTGATGAGTTTCTCTTCTGAAGTCTTGAGGGGTGGAGAGAAAACACGATGATAACACCAAACCATAACTTTCTTCTGTGTGCTCTTAGCACTTTTGGTATCACTTGAGAAATCATCTTAAGAACATGCCCAAAGTTGCAATATTTAATATAAACTATTGTCAGTTAGCCACAAAAAAAAAAATAAAGAAACCAAACCAACCCCCCCGAAAAACAACCAAACAAAAAACCACCAAAGACCAAACCTTCTACTTTCTCTGCTGCTTTAAATTTCTAAAGGCTGATGGGAAACAACTTGGTCATACTTTCGTCCACTGATTCTCCTGACACCTGAATTAGGTGGCAAAAAATACATAAGAATTTACAAAATTACATAAAAAATTATAAGAAATACATAAAAATTACAAAATCACATTCTGAGCTGAGAAACAACATTGTAGTATGATGTTGAAAGTAAAGGTGTTTCATTGCTGTATGGGCACACTGGAGTGGAAGTGGAGGAAAAACAATTATGTCAGTCAGGACCAGGTGGAGAATAAGTCAAGAAGCTATTTAAAATTTTAAAAAACTATAAATAACTAAGAGAAACTACTCATTTGGCTTGGTTACCAAACAGCTCCCATTGCCATGTGGCTCAGCGCTGCCATTGTGCATGTTCTTGCATCTTTCTGGTGGGTAGGTTGTGTATGTACATGGACATAAAGGACCATGATCTGCAAGTGGAGACAGTTAAAGGTGCACGCTTGACTTTAAAATAAAATAAAATCTTTAAAAGATCTAGTAGGTACTTATCTGCATTGTAAGATACCAATATACATTGACAAAACTGATCTTAGTGACTTTTCGTGGCCACATACGTGGAAAAAGAAGAACCTGAATTTTGGTATTCTGAAGTACAGGCAGGTGTGCTTACAGGAGGATAATAAAAATGCTTTGGTTCAGTCAGAGTTGAGTGAGAGCTTAGGCAATATATTTATTGCTTGAATTTTGAGTGTGGGAATTGATGAGATGAGAGATTTGTATATTAGCATTGCAGTTATTGAGAAATGACCATACTGAGACTGGCAAATGGCAGCCAGCCAACTAGACTAATATATTTTTCGCCTGGATTAGTGTAATACAAAATGACCAACCCTTATATATGGAAGCACCATTTGCTGTGAATTAAAGAAAAAAAAAAATCAATTTCATCATCTCCATCCTTCTCTTTCACTGGAGACAAAAAGACTTCATAAAATGATAGAAGAAAACTATGACATAATACATGGTGAACTTGTATCTAGAAGTTGACTGTTCAAGAAAATAATTTTCACTTTTAAATTGGGCATATTTTCATATGTCATAATGATAATAATATATATTGCATTGTCTAGTAACCTGAAAGCTTTTTATATTGCCAATGAGTTAATGCCTATGAAATAAAGCTCAGTAAATATTTACTGTGGGGTATGTCTGGAAAAGGTCATGTTGACACATTTAAGGTCATGCTGTTTATAGAATCATCCTTTTCAGAAGAGACAATAAAGGATTAGCATCCCTTAAAATGAGGGAACAGTGTTCTAAAATTATATGTTTTTATTTTATGGTCAATTCTACTTTAGGGAACAGACTTCCCATTGATGATTTCCACACACCTTTTTCTCAGCTGGCTTTCATCTCTCAGTGTATTAAGCCTTCTCTTGCTTGGCTAGCCATTGTCATGCCTGGGGAAAAGCTCTGTCAGGTATTAAAAGAGAAATATACACAAGAAAGCTAATGGCTACTGTTTAATTCTATATATTCTGCATTCAAAGGGTTTGTAACTGCCAAGCCAGCTAGAAATTTAATCTGTATGCCATCCATACTATTACTGTTGAGCTACCTCAGCCTAAGATACTTGGCTGATGAATGTATTTATAAAGGTTTGTCTGCATCCCTGTTGGCCACTGAATAACTGCCAAGTGTAAAAACCACACGACAGCAGCAAGGAATAACAATTTTTATGAGGAGAACACCAAAGCTGCAGAACAGGGTTCTCAACATCACCTAATAAACCAAGGCATTTATTATCCTTTGAATGGCTTTTTAGCAACCTTACTTCATAAAAGACACAAAACAAATTAGAAGGAAGTTTCAGGGGTTTATTACTCTATGGCACCTCAGGAAGAGAGACCTTGATCTCCTGATTGATTCCTGTACACAGGGCCAGCCTTTGTCCCAGGTAATGGATTTATGGAGATGCTTATACATCTTTTGCTGAGTAGGACCTTTTGTATGCTTGAAGTTATACGCCTTGCTCAGTCATGGCCATCAAGTGCTTTCAAAAGAGAATAGCTAAACAAAATGTAAACCTTAGAGTATCAATTTAGACAAACAAGATTAGGAGCCATGATACATAAAAGTGGCAATACAAATCTGAGTTGCAGCTGCCATCATCCTATGCACAGCTGATGCTTCTGGTCTCATCTGACTCTTGATGTTTAAAAGGAAGGTGCACAGAGAGAGAAAAGCAGCTGCAGAAGTCAGTTTGTTTAATCTTAACGGGATAAATCAAATTCTTCAGATCTGTCTCTCCCTACAGAGTACAGAGGGAGCCTAGATGATGAGATTTGACCATATGCCCAATTTTTAGTTTGATAAAATGAAGCCAGATGAATCCCACACCAGGTACAGAAGTCTCAGCATAGAAGTTCTGACCAACATGTCATTAAGGTCTCCTCACTTTGAAGTTAACAGGATATTTAGTATTTTAGTTACACGCACAGAATTGTGGAGAATATTTAAGCAAGTTCTTGTGATAGCACAAAAGTGGATCCCAAAGACGCACAAAAGTGGTGGCTGTGTATTAGAGTAGAAGGAATTATTTTCCTGACCTGGTAAACACAGTTGCAAAAGATTCTGTTTTGTGAGTTGAAGCCATTAAGGTGCTAGGAAAGGACATTGTAGCAGAACTATGTCTTCTGTGAAAGCCATATAACACTCAGTAACCTGGACTGTTGTCCCTCTGATAGGTAACAGCAGTCATTCTCCCCTGGCCAGTCTTTTCCTCTGGGCAGGTTGGGTGGTACGTGTTACATCTGAAAGGACTCCACAGCTGAGGATCATGACTCCATCTCCTAAGCTCTTTGTATTCACCCCTTTCATTCACTTCCTTCATCAGGGACAAGTCTGAGAACCCTGGATTCAAGCCTAGTTTGACACAGGTTCTGGTTTCTTGAGAAGCAAATAAAGCTGCATCCACACCAAGCAATCAGATACGTGAAAGAACTTTTCTTTATTAAACAAGACACAAGATTCTTTGTATTATTACATTTAAGTGAGCAAGGAAAGGTGGAAGAAAAGAGAAGAGGAAAGCTATAAAGAGAGGAGATAGAAGAAAGTCTCACCACCCTGGGTTTCAGCAATGAGCAGCCAAGGTTCTTTTTTCATCTTTTACTCTTTCCTGCTGGCAATGGAGTCGTCTTTTCTTCTGCGTCATGGATCCAGGATAGCAGGGGAACCCACTTGATGGCCAAAATTGTTGCCTTTTATTTGCTTCAGTTCTTAAGGGCCTTCCCAGTGAGTGGAGGTGATTAGCATATGCATACAGGTCTAGTCAGTCCTTTCACAAGGTTCTGGAAACAGGCTTAGGTGTCCCTGGTGGTCCACAGACCCTATAGAAGTTCTCTTTTGTCATTTATTAGATGCACAATCATCTCCTTTAGGCCATCACCATCAGTGGCTGTGATTGCATCGGGTGGAGATTGGAGTTTGGAGACAGGAGGATACTCCACCTTCCAGCAGAGCTTGTTCCTTATCGGCATCTCCCCTTCCCCCTAGATCTTCCTTTTCATTCTTATCAGTCCCCTTGGTCATCAGGGTGAGGGGGTCAGTGTGGGAGCCTACCTTTGTTTGCTTACATGCCTTTGGAGTTGTTTGAGGCATATTTTTAACAAAATTCTGGTGTATTATTATTTTTTACCAGTTTCTTACACAGGTCAACCTTTGGCAGCTGTACTAAAGACTAAATGCTTGATACACTGTAATCAAATAAATCCTGCTGGAGTCAGCCCTGCAGGGGAAGGTGGCAGTGACAAGCTATGAGTTTTTCCAGCGTTAGAGAATTTGGTAGTGTTCATGACTAGAGAGCAGCACATAGGCCATCACCATCAGTGGCTGTGATTGCATCGGGTGGAGATTGGAGTTTGGAGACAGGAGGATACTCCACCTTCCAGCAGAGCTTGTTCCTTATCGGCATCTCCCCTTCCCCCTAGATCTTCCTTTTCATTCTTATCAGTCCCCTTGGTCATCAGGGTGAGGGGTCGGTGTGGGAGCCTACCTTTGTTTGCTTACATGCCTTTGGAGTTGTTTGAGGCATATTTTTAACAAAATTCTGGTGTATTATTATTTTTTACCAGTTTCTTACACAGGTCAACCTTTGGCAGCTGTACTAAAGACTAAATGCTTGATACACTGTAATCAAATAAATCCTGCTGGAGTCAGCCCTGCAGGGGAAGGTGGCAGTGACAAGCTATGAGTTTTTCCAGCGTTAGAGAATTTGGTAGTGTTCATGACTAGAGAGCAGCACATTGCTAGCAGTAGTGTGATGGAGAACTCTTCTGTGAGTAGGAATTTATCAGATCAGTACAAATGGCTGAGGTGAGCCTAAAGCCACGCTAGAAATGAATTGAAAATCAGGCTGTAGCAACAACTGAAATGTTCTGTGTGGATTTCCAATTGACCCTGTGCTGCTGTACAGAGAATTACAGAGCTCATCTCTTGCTAGTAATCAGGGAAATAGTACTGGCTGCTTGCCTCTCTTTGAGCACAGGTTGGGGAAAAACAAAAAAACAACCACCAAACAAAACAACCAACCCCCCAAAAACCTGCACAGCAAATACTTTAGCAAGAAAAAAATACCATTCAGCCACAGGAACAATGTATAAATAACATAAGAAAATCTCAGCAGGTTATCTGGTTGGCTCTTGCCAATTTAGAGAACACCTGAACACAACAGGGTAGTCAAAGGGTGGAATAGCAGGTTCCACTTGGATCTGAAAACAAAATAAACTTGCGCTTGAACCTGAGTAAGCAATCTTTCGGGGGATAGCCATAGGCTATGGCTTAGGTCAGAGAGGTAGTGAGTATTTTAGAGCACAGAGTAGGAAGGCTGGTGATCTGGATTTAGTCTCTTTTTTTTCCAGATGATGCCATGGCTCCTGTGACCTTTGAAAAAAGGGTGGTGGGTGTTTGGGACTTTTTTTCTGGAGGCATTGAAGGGCAGGGGGTGATGGAAAAATGAGCAGCAATGACAGAACACTTGTTTGAAGTGAACTCTGGACCAAGACAAAGTCAGCAGCTTCGATGAGGACAAAACATACCCCAAATCAGCTTCTGAGTTCTTCATATCAGAAAAGCTGATTTCAAAGAGAAATTTTTTTTCCTATTAATGGCTCCTTATTTCAAATTTCCAAACCTCTCCAGTAGTCTCAGAAGTTATTTGAAAACATAGAATTTTTGAAAATATTTAAGAGCAATTTGGTGCCTAATTCCCTTTAAAATCACTTGGAGTTATGGAGCAAGGAGTTAGGCTCCTGGAATAGCCCCTAGCTATAAGTTTATTGATTGTGTCTAGTCTGTTCTCATATTATAGATTAACACAGGAAGAACAGAAAGTCTTGTTCTCTTCCACCATTCTCCACTAAGTTACTTTGTGATTTCAAATGAATTGGATAACCACCTTGGTCTTCAGTTTCTCAGTTAAATGAAAACTCAAACATCCTCCTAGCTGTGCTCTTGGTAGATAATGCAAATAGCAAAGCATTTCATTCTGTCTTTAAGGACTAGTTCGCTTGTGCATATATGAAGGTTATATATACGCTCTATCAATTCCAAATGAAGGCGTTTTCACTTTGTAGTACCCATAAAGTTCAGTCTCTACCTCTCTGTTGTACTCTCTGCCAGAGCACATAAGACAAAGTTCAGCTGACACCAGTCTAGTCCAGTTCCTCTCAGCTGCACAACAGCGATGGAGCACATCATGGTCACAGTTTTCTCATGGTGCAGCATATGTCTTCATGTTCTGTTGAATTTTGAAAATCAGGAATTTTCTGTGTGACTTTCTAATGTCACCTTTCAGCATCAGTAGCTGTTCAGAAGCTGTGTCAGCATCAGGAGCTTATATTACAGAGTTCTGTCATTTGCACAGTTGAATCCATAATTTTGAAGCTGAAGCACTAAACAGCATGAATGAATTTGTCCTTCATCATTCAGAAGACACATCTCCTCCAGTATTCCTTCTCATCTCCCATAGGGCACTTTGAAATAGAAGACACCTCAAAGATCTTTTGACACCATGGAAAGAAAGATTTCATTCTAATAATCCAAGTTCTTCAAAATCCACATCAATTTCTGACTCAGTTTGCCTTCTTCAGCATTTTCCTGTGGTGATCTGTTCCTCCTTTCCTCTATGATGGAGAGGGAGCTGAAGTGTATAGTTGGATCTGTTTTGACCTGTAGACACTGTGCTGTGAAAGCGCTTGTTCTCAACTGATGGAGAACATGTACATTCTTGGGATAATGTATATGTGGAACATACTGTTCAATTAACTGCGGTTCCTAGAAAGTAATATTTCTTTTCCCATCCAACTTCTCCTTTTCAGAATTTAACAGAGGAGCCAACTTAATGTGATCTTGTCTTCCCACCTGGCCTATGTACAGCTCTGATCATTTTACTTTTGGTCAGGTAGAAATTTGCTTTCACTCTTCTAAAGACAGAGAACAAGTATTGACTGGAGAAGATCACTACAAGGGTCAATTTGTTAGAGTTAAGGGAAATTGCTGAGGCAATGTCATGTGTTTCCTGTGTGCTTTTTTGTTTTCTGTTATTCACATACAGGCTCAAGAGGGAAGATGCATTTTAATTAAAGCCCATGGGTCATCTGGTAGGTGTATGGGTTAGGGTCCATCCACAGAGGATGGTAAACTTTAATTGCAGAGGCTCTATAAAGGTCTGAGTTGGGGAAGGGGACCAAATTCATATTTTCTTTCAGAATAATTTTGATATAGCTTTATTACTACAAAGAAGCTAAAATTCTAGAGTGGAGAGAAAACAAACTATATCTGCCTGGGTGTGAATTCCTGTCGTATTTGAGGTGTGTATGCGCAGTCAGAATCAGTGATAGGAATATTATGGCATAGAAATGCCATTTGTGCAGTTCTAACCTAGCTTTAAACTTTGTCAACATCAGCATCTCTGGATGATTGTGCTTGGGTTTTGCCCTCTCCATTTTGCCCTTGGAAGATGGGATATAAATGTCTATTTAGCAATAATTTATTAAATATTGGATATGCTAACAAGGTGATACGCAAAAGATATTAGCCTTACTGAATGCAAACATTTATTTTTCACATATTTAACATTCTGGCATTTACTTAATGCTATTGTAATAGCAGTTGATAGTGTCAAGAAAGATTTCCTTCCAGATTGTTAACTTCAGAATGGTAGCAAAATGTAGTGAACTGTACATACCATATTGACATTTGCTTAAAAAAACCCCACCCTCATATTCTGCATTTGTGTGCAGAGGGGGGGAAAAAAAACCTGTCCCTTTAAAAATGTCTCCCAGAGCAAAGAAATGTTGAAGCTCATTTATAAAATATGATGAGCAGATTGTTATTACTGGCTTTTTGAGACTGAGAATAACAACAGTGCTGAGGACACTATTCACAGAGCAGAATGCCAGAAGTGGTGTGTTAACCTGAATCAAACATCATAAAATATTGAAAACTGCTGCTTTTGCTAGCTTTTCACTTCTTAAAAAATTCCTTTTTGCATAGAAAATCTTGAAGATAAGATTATTTTTTTTTTTCTCCCATGGAGTATTTCTTCCAAAGAGTATTTATTAAGGGAAGTTCTCTGCACAACATCAATAAAAACAAAAGCTTCAGGAATAAATATCCTTATTTTCAAGAAGTCTTTCATTTTTGTTGCAAATCTGTAACATTTTTGTTCACCCTCTTGAAGACCATTTCAAACAATCTTTTTCATCTTACAATCTACACTCGAGTCTGTGCCTGCTCCAGCATTCACTGGAATATGTGGAAAGCCTAGGATGAACTTTCTTCCCTAAATTCTGTAAGGGTGACTTTGCCTTTTTTGTTAAAACTAGAGGATCTAATAAAATAACTAGAAATTCCAAAGAAGCCTTGATGTGGGGCAATTTCCACCTAGTCCTTTGCCTATGCTCAGAGAAGATCTTCCTCAGGTCATGGCTGTAAGAACTGCTTTTTCTGAGACTATTTCTTTTTGTGAAACCGTATAAGTTTCAGTCATATGAAATGTTTTTTATTTAGAGCCTTTGAAACAAGAGTAAAGAGACTGGATATGGAACATAAACAGCATAAGATTTGGTGTTGCAACATTTAGCAGAAAATAAAGAGTATGAGCAGGGAGCTGTGAAAATAAGAAAGATACGGTATTGAGCTGAGCCAGTAATGATGGAAGGAAGGTGGGAACCTGAGGGGACATCTAAAGTAAAGATTTAAGTATTAATTCATACTTCAAAACATAGCTAAATTTTGTAAAACCAGAGTCTGTTGCCTGTTCTGCATGGTGACTTCACATTGCAACAGAAGGGAGTTTCTTCTTTTCTATCTATAAAGGATTGGAAGGTGGCTGGGATCATCCCAAACCTGTAACATCTCTAGCCTGCACAAAGAGAGAGAGAATTTTAGAAAATAAATTACTAAAACAGTTTAAATAGGCCAGAATTTGACTCATATTCCCTGCACAGTGACTCATCTGAAACAATATATTTCCAACAAGTGCATAGTAGATTTATTGGATGTAAAATTCCAATTACCGAGTAAAATTAATGTTTACCATTTTTATTGTAACTGTACTTCAGTATCATTTGTCACCATTAGAGGAAAAACATACACCAGGAAGCTGGTGCAAAAATAGTGATGTGACTTTTATGCAAGTTTTACAACACTATTTATTTTACTAAATTTCTTATGTGCTTTCTGTGGAGGTAGCACTGCAAGACTACAGCAGAGGCCATGATCTTGAAATCTAGATCACAGTCCTGTCTTTGTCACATCTTCACCTGGTGACAGAGGACTGCAGGAATTTTTCCAAGCTGGGAGTGTGGGCCCTTCGGCTGTTCAGTGCACTTTCAAAAATAATTCAAATCTCAGATGCATCCATAGGTACTCTATCTGAAAAGGTCATACTGGCTCTCAATCTTTCCATTTAAATACCTAAAATTAAGTAAGATTAATTTTGGTGAGAATGAGTCATCATATGATTTAGAGTGAAATTAGCATTATTGGCCACCGGAACAAAATCTGTCTGAATATAGTAGAATCACTCACAAAAATAGCTAGACCAAGAGGTCTGGACATAGTGGTCAATATTGTCTTGTAATACTTGCATTGATGTTATTTTTGACCACTATTATACAGTAGGTGATCATAATGATGATTTTGCCATAAGAAGTAGATCCTCCTATATTTAAAATTTACTCCTGCTTTGGGATTTCAAATGCCCACTTTAAAAAAACCTGTGATACTTCAGGATTTACCCTACAAGAAACGATAGAAGTCAGGTTTGTTCAGGGTCTTAGTTCTACTTGTCTAGCTTTAGGTTACATGATGCAGTTACCAGTACTTTAACTTTACAGAGCTGATGAGCATCCACAGCTCCTCTTAAAGTCAGAGGAACATGTAGCTATTTACACTTCTGATAATTGGGTTCTATTGGTCCGATGTGTTTCAGAGTGAGACATTCAAAAGCTAAAGTACGTAAAATTAATAGCTGTTTTGCAACTTCGATCTCTTTCTTATATGTAAAATTCGCACTGTTATAAGGAAATAAACTGGATATAGACTTCGGAAAAGAGAATTCTGAGCTCTGCTGCATAGCATTTCTTTTCCTATTACTCTTTGAATATTGTTTATTTGTCATGTTGTATATCTCCTTGCCTCCCTCTCCTTTTTATTTTAATTGGGACCTGGTTATTGGCTGGAAATTTCACTAGCATGACTCATCCCTGCACTGGAAATGACTGTGAACAGGCATCACATTGTGGGATTTACTACCCTACCCCCCTCACCCTTTTTTTTTTTTTTTATTTCTGAATGCTTTATCATGGCATGAGCTTGTAATAATAAACTAGGAAGGAAGTTGGAGCTAATAATTTGGTTCTGAATGCACAAGCCCTGCCAAATTTCCCCACAGGCATGAAACAGCCGCTCAAGCTGTGACACCAGCAAATTAAATCCTAGAGGTAGCTGACCAGAAGTAATGAAATGTGTATTTACCATACTGATGCTGTCAGTCCTGAGACACACTGGCTTTACAATCTAGTTAAGTGGGGCACGTTTGTCACTTCCAGTGGTGCTTAGAAAAAAATACCCTGTTTTTTAGCTAACCTTCTCCAAATCACAACCCAGTGCTGGCTGGTAACACTCACCTCATGCAACATGAAGAACAGGATACCCAGAATAATCTGTTCTTTTAAAACACTGCCAAAGTGAAGTCTATATCCCAAAGGAGATAAGTGATCTCATTTTATGACATGTTAATTACCAAGCCTTTTTATTCATCCCTCATCTGCCACTTCATTCTATAAACCAAACCTTAGAGCTGAAATGAAAAAATAAAAGTTATTTCAGGAGCCAATGGATAATAAATGACAGATGCCTCCCACAAACCATGTCCCCCATGCATGCAGCAGTTTAAAAGCCTGGGCACGTACAGATGTGTGGAAGAGGGCCACATAATCACTGAAAATAATAGGTACCACTAGAGAGAGGGATGCATTATGCAGGTGGGAGCGGGCATGGGACGGACGAGCCACACAGCTGCTGAAGAGATGTCACTCAAAAAATGCCTGTGCATCATGGCAGCAGTGGTTCAAAAGCATCTGGATGCAGGCACGTGAAGAAGGGAGGCTATCATTTCACAATCCACACATGCTTAGGAGATAAAGGACTCAGAAAAAGTGATTTTCCCCAGTTAGATGTTGTCATATTTAACAATAGCGTATGTCTGAGAGGTGTCTCTGTTTTTAGCTAGCAGAAGCACCTTATGCTAATTGTGTGAGAACTATTGAAGAGGTTAAGTGATCATTTGCTGAGTGGTATTTGCTGTGAATCCAAGAAAACATTGTGATGGGAAAAATGAAAGTATGGTCTTCAGCATGGTTTATAGAATACCCATGGAAGAATCAAAGAATAAAATCACACCTCGCATGAGCAGTCTCTGAAGGCATCTAATTATACCCTAGGAATGTCTATAACTCTGCAATTATATGCTTAATTTCCAGCTGTACTTGATTAACATCACAAATGATTTCTAATACCACCAAACACGAGGAACTGGCTTTGAACTGTTTGTTGGCACGTATACATTTGTTGAGCTCTTTTGTCCGTGTCTTCATAGCAAGGTGGGCATGTTGAGTTAGTACCATGCAGTTCAGCAGCAAAGCTGAGGGAAGGCTAGAGTCATTTTAGAGATAACACCGTTCTTTTCCCTCTAGTGAAGCATTCAAATGCAAGTCTATGGAAGGTCAAAACCTACTGATTTCTGAGATTAAGCGTGTGCTTCAAGCTTAATGTGTAGAAATAACCTTGCTGAATCAGGTCTATCTTTCCTTGCTTGGTCTTGGAAGGCAATCATGCTTTCTGTGATACAGTAGCACACATGCTTCTGGAAAGCCAGTCCATGGGTGCCTTCCTTCTCCTGTCTTCCCACGATCAGGAGAGATGAAGTAGGAATTGCTCCATATTGTCTTAGTGCAGGGACAATGGGGATAAGAGAACCCCTACGTGTCTTTGACCAGATCTAAACATAATCCCCAGTTTAAGGTTTGAATCTGTGTGGATCCAAATGCTGGATCAGGATTTAAATGCAAACATTTGAAATATGGTATTTTGATCTCCTCAGGGGTAAGCCTCTTGAATTCAGCTGAGGCCAAGGAAAACACTTGGAAGCTTTTGCATAATTGTATTTACATTGTAAACCTTTTGGAGCATTTGCTCTGCTAGCTGTGAAAAATTACCCAGAATTCAACACCAAACTATGAATTCATTGATAACATTGGCTTATATCATTTTAACAACTTAAAACTCATTTTTAAAAGACTAATGAAAGCAAACCTCAAATCAGCAGCTGAAGTTGTGTTGCCTTTATTTTTAATCTCAGGCTTGAAGCTGTCTAGACTGGTTATCCTGTTTGGGTTGGACTTATTATACACTTGTTACCATGTTCTTGTGTTGGCTCAGATGAGTGGATTTGCTTAGGTCCTTTCATCTCAAGCCTGTAGTTTTGCCGATAGGGTGCTATGACCTTAGATACACTGTGAAATCTCAAAGCCCAATGATAAAAGCATAAATATATGTAAAGGCAAACTACAATTATTTAAAATCTTACTCTCCTAGAATAAATTCTTTGTTGTTGTTGTTTTTTGTTTTGTTTTGTTTTCTTGAATGCCAAGAGTTGGCAACACCATATGTGTGAATCTCAAATAGGAAGCCTGGTTCCTGCAGCATAAATCCAAAAAACATTCTTCTCATGGGATAATCTCCACTAAACAAAACTACAAGAAGACAGGAGGTAGCCAAACTGCTAGAATTATTCTCTGAAGGAGGTGTCTAGCTCTTTGGTACAGAAACAAATTGACTGAATGAGTAAATTGCAAACTAGACATGGTGGCCCACCCTGCCCTCCAAAGAGAGCTCTCGCCCTGTGAAATATGAAGGAGAAAAAGATACCATGGAGTTGGGAATCGAAAATATCAGATATTACAGTTTTCACTGGGGGTAAAAAAATTCTGAGCAGCAGCATGGCCTAATAAACAAAAAGGCAACTCATGATTAGTGCTTTAACTTTTTCTTCTCATTAATTACCATAATCTGTTTTGAAATTCCTGTGGAGAACAAGTGCTTCTTGCTGACAGCTGGTTTGCAATTAATAAAAAGGAAAGTATTTTCAGCTGGCAATGACTTAACATGCTCATGATATATGAAAACAAGGTTAAATGGCTCCTTTCTCTCTACTACTAATAAAATAAATATTGAAAATTAAATTGTGTAACTTAGGAAATGAAAAGTGACAACCAAAGACATAGTACTGAGAGCTGCTTATCACCTGGTACTTGCTCAAATGGGCATATTTGGAAAACCTTAGTGCCAAAATTATTTTTCATTTGCAGGCTTTCAGGATATATTGCATTGAAGAATACATGACCCTGTTTCTGCAAGATAAAAGAGTCTTGATTTAATCATCTCTTTTTGGGGATTTAAATGACATGCTTTGTGGCTTTATTGGAAATCCTCTTGCTCTTGATACCATTTTTAATGTCACCTTTCTTCTGCCTCTACTCCACCTTTTGTCAGGAAAGAACGGCAGAGGCTTTGTTCCTCAGCTTGTAAGGGATATAGTAGCCAGAGCATCAGAAAGCACATGGCAGGAACTAGCCTCTAGCTGAGACTAACCTGATAATCAGATGTCTGTGGACTTTGGCTGACTATGAATTGTATTCTGAAAAAAATCATTAGGGTTTACTGCTAACTGTCTTGCAGAATATGAAACGTAACTTTATCACAAATATAACATGAGTATTCTATGAGTACCAGGGGAAATGGGTAAAAGTGAAATAATAGATTTTTACTTCAGCAAAGTCTTTATTCTTGTCTTGTAGAATGCAGAACCTTTCCAGGTTACTGTCCGAGAAGACAATTGTATCATTGTCTCCCTGGAAGCATCTGATGTGGTGAGCTCATCCTCTGTATATGTTGTGAAGATAGCTGGAGAATCCAAGAACTACTTTTTCCAGTTTGAAGAATTCAATAGCACTTTACCTGCCCCTGTGGTGTTTAATGCCAAATACCATGGCCTATATTACATAGTAACTCTCTTGGTAGTGAACTCAAATATGGTTTCCAAGTCAGCAAGATCAATCACTGTGTTAACCAGTAAGTAACACCTTATTCTTTTTTACTTCTGTTTCTTTTCTTTGTGTGTGTGGGGGGTTTGGGTTTTGTTGTTTTGGGTTTTTTTTTCCCCCAGAAGTTCTTGTGGAAAAGTTTGGTGAATTTTGTTTGTTTGTTTGTTTGTTTTCGATAGGTCCTCCTTGTGTGTAGAATGAATCCCTGTGTGAGAACAGTAGGTAATATGTGTTGAGAAAGCTTTTGAGTGAAAATTCACAAGGTCTGGGCAAGAAGAAAGGCACAGCTGTGGGTTTCCCCCAGGTGACCCTTCCTGAACACTGGCTGGAGAGGTTTAACATACTGAAATAAGTGATGGATGAACGTCCTTTCCAGGTGTTCATTCTAAACCCTTTCAATTGCAAGATCCAAAATTCTAGTAAAAGGCATAAAAAATATTGACTGACATTTCAGTGTAAGCACTCCTGCTCTGTGGTGAGGTATATTCTGGTTCAAATGCTCTAACAATGTTCTTTGATTGCTAATATATTGAAGCAGTACTAAACCTGGAAAGGAAATAGTAGTCACTATGTGTTTCTGGCAGTACAGCTGAAGGTTTTTGTGATGGAGACCATATTTGCAGTAGTCTGTCTTGTACTGCCTCCAGGTGCATTGATCCTGAGGCAGAGGTGTGATTATGTTTCCTGTGTCATTCTGCGAAACACTACAGATCTCTGTGTGATTCCTGCCATATTTCTGGCTCTGCTGTTGTTCCAGAACTGTTTCCATGTGCCAACCTGAAAAAAATTTGCAGAATACAAAATTTTATTGATCTCGAAGACAGATTCAAGAAAAGATAGACAAAAAATTATTTGGATGGGGCAAAAACAATTTCCAGATTTTTTTTTAATTAACTTTCTAAATGGCACCTTAGAATCTATGGACAGTTTTAGTTGGTTTGCAGATGAAGAATGGTTATGATTTTGTTTGGTTATATTATTCTGTCAATGAGGAAATGTCATCCACAGTAATAACATTAAAAGCATATTACAGTAGCCTCATGTTACTGAGTGAGGTGCTTGAAACTTAGGAGTAACCAGATTTTTTCATCTTCTATATATTCTTCAGCCTTCCCTTGTGTACTCAAGTTGTGCACTGATGAGGACAACCGTGAAGGGTCCCATCGGGAGAATATAATGAGGTTGGGGAATGCAAGTCTTTCATAAAGCATATGTACAAGAAAATCTGTGTACAGTGGACAATTTAAGGGTTCATAGGCAGCTTGAATTTCCTTTTCTTTGACTGCTCTAACCTTGCAGACAGAGTAGTAATTCTAATCCGATTTCCTATTTTATGGTTTGTTTGGTTTCTTAAAAGAAAATAATGGAAGCATCTGGTGTCATATACAACTGAAAAAAACCAACCCCAAACAACCAAAGACGAAACAACCCCCCAGTATTCATTTCCAGTGAGTTTTGAATGCTGCACCTGCAGTCATGCAGCAGGGTTTGTTGCTCTTTGATTTCCAGAGCCCAGGAGGGTCACTGGTAGCAGGGGAAGGTGTGATCCAAGGTGGCAGATGGCACACAAACTGCTGTGCAGGGGATCTCTGAAGGAAGGAGGGAGCCAGGGTCACTCAGCTCATCCAAGCCAGCCCCAGACTTCCCATTTCTGTCTTACGGGGGTTTCTACAAGGTGTTCCCGAAAGAGCGTGAGGCTGATAGCTCCAAGAGGCATGTGCCACATCACTCTCCTTCCTCCAAGGTGTGACGGTGTCCTTTCCAATGGAAAGGAGCCCACCTCTTTTCACCACCTGTCTTACACGGGTATGCTGGCAACATCTCAGGGTTTCCTGCTGTGACCTCTGCTGCTCACCCAGACCTTGGAAGGACCAGTCATTTTGCCAGTTGGCCAGTGCTGCTTGGGGAACTCAAGAACAGTGAATTTCACCAGTTTTATCTCAACAGAAAGACAACCAGGTTCATGGAGAAGAAAGATGGTTCCTGCAGGCAGTGCTGAAGGATGCTGTACTGAGCAGTAAAATACGCTGTAAATTGTGAGCTTTGCAAGGGAAGGGCCCCATCTCCTTCCTAATATTTTCTGTCAGGCAGAGTGATGAGTGCTCGCTCTCATGTAGCAGCCTCAGCTGCTAACACAGCTCATCTTTTGTAGCACAAAGCTATAAGAATCAAAATAAATTTGGGATGAAAAGACAGTGTGGCAGGCTGGGCTTTTTAAGGTATATTTTAGTACAGTGCTTTTGAGAAAATATCTTAAAAGTCATGTAAGTGACTACTGGCTTCTCCTACTACATGAGTTGAAAGTTTGAGGTTTTTTTGTTGTTGTTTTTTATTATTTTTGTATTTTATTGGTATTGTCCACTGCCTGTTTTACATTATTTTCTGACTATTAATTAATTTGTGGTTTTTGGCAGACAATAATTAGGATAGATTCATATTTTCCTTCATGCCATACGCTCTTTCTGCCTGTTTAGCATTCTTAGTTTATTTTAACCATGCAAAGACATATAACTATCTAATTTATTCCATATATATCTTACACGTGAAAAAATGGCACATTACAACGAGCTTCCAGGACCAAATTGATTCCTCTTCTAATTTCATTGGTATCAGGAGAGCTTTACCAGTGGCAGATTGGCCCCATTCATTAGGCTGCCATGAGATAAATCAAGCAGGATAGCTAGTGATGCCCATTGTAGTTATTCCCCAGGCTGTACTTTGATATTTCACAATAGTTTTCTGGGATTTCTTGATGTCTGCAAAGGAGTTCGTGCAGGGAGATGCAGTCTTTCAGCTTGGCCGTATGCTGGAGATCTGAGTTTCACACAGAGCAGTGTGTATCCAAATTGTGCATGTCAAAATGAAAACAGTGTCCTTCAAAGAGACTGCCTACTTAGAAATTCACTGAGAGTCACAAAAGACCTCTGCTTTCTGATGGTTTATCTTGATGACATTTCCTTTCTCTTGTTCTCATCTCTCAGTGATGTTGCCGTTTCTCAGCGTATTGTCAAGAAAAAGGTATGTCTCTTCACAGGTTGAAACTTCATCCTGTTTAAGTCAGAGGAGACTTTTGGCTTGCCCCTCAAAAGTTTCTGTCCAGGAAAAAAAAAGATTCATCAAGAGAAATATTAAAAAGCTAACAAAATCTGTATTTTTTACATTCTATCTATGCATATGTAAATATATATGTGTAAATATAAATATGTATTAATAGATTTGTGGATAAATATGTACATATAAAAATATAAAATATCTTAACATTATATAAATTTACATATATCCATGTATATATGCTACCATTTGAGGCTTCTATTGTTAACTTGGGCCTTCTCTACAAGACTGACAGTTTATTTTCTACTTGTCTCTGATTGGAATGATTTCAGGGCTTTCTCATGTAAATCAAAACACCACAAACTATAGAGTTGCCTTGTTCATGTTCTGTAGTCCACATTGTTGTAATGCAAAGTATGAGTTATTTTTTGCAGTGTTTCTTCTGGGAGCCCAAGGGTTTTGCCAGCCCACATCCTTGCATTACTTCCTGAGGTGGGGATGTTAGAAGGATGAGATGAACAGGGTGCATTCAACTCTTACATAGGAAACCTGTAAAATAGAATTTGAGCACAAAATAGCACTTTTTCTTCTGATTCTATAGTAAAGCTGTGTTCAGCAAATTGGGCCTAATTCAGTCTGGACAAGGTTAGAAGTAGTTCTGGTATCTGACACAATTATTTTAAGCCTGCTTTCTTCTACTCTTGCAGTTTTGGCTTTTCAATGGGACTGAAGTAACTCCACAATTTATGTAACTGATTTAGTGTTTAGCAGTATTTGAAAGAAAATTCTATCTTATTACTAAGTGGTTTTAAAGTAGTTTATAACAGAAAGAGCATGGATGTAAAATCATTCTCACTCATCCTCCATTTTCCCAGCTTGAAGCCTTGTTTTATTCTTCCCAGGATGACTCCATACCCATATAGCCTTTTTTTTTTTTTTTCAAATTCACTGGCAATTTTTCTTTTTGTTGTGAAGGAAAAATTGTTTGTATGTTTGAAGGATTGGGAAAGGGGTACATTGCAAAGCTATTGTGTGCTGTAGGAAAAATATATCTCTGCTGGGAATTGGAGAAATCAGGATTTCAGGATCTCTGAGGGTAATTAAGAGCAGCTCTGCCTGACTTTTATTTTAGCTTATAATTAGGAGTTTTGAGTGGTAAATGTCTCATTGTTTCAAAAGCTGATTATTCCTTATATAATATCACTGTAAAATATATTCCCTTTAGGGAGACTTCTGCCTCTGTGCCTTCTACAAAAAATATTCTCCTTGAGAGACCAATGGGCCTGCTGCCTGGGACTCTGATCTCTTCAGCTCTCAGAAAGCAATTGGCATTAAATGTAGTTAATGCTTAGTTGTCATCGTGCCAGATGCTGCAGGAAGTGATTCAGCAGGTCATATCTTTTCCTCTGGCTTGTTAAAGGATCAGAACGGTTAAAGTAGAAGTTTCAGAGGTTTTCATTTTCCAATGATATGTAAAACTTTGGCTCTTCGTGTTTTTCTTTCTTAAAGGTTGACATGGCACATCTTTAAAAGAGCTGGTTATCTGTGGCAGCCTTGGTTTTGAGACATAACTCAGAAGAACATATAGGTCCATTAGTGCTCAGGTTTCCCAACAAGCAAAACATGTTATCCCCTTTTTAAGGTGAAAAACCATCAGAATCAAAGAAAGAAAAAGGGCTGCAACCATATGATTTCCTGCCACAATTTGCATTGGAAGGTTAATCTAAAGTATTGGCCTAAATCTGTTCCAGAACAACAGATACTGCTTTGTTCTCCTGACAACATTAGTTTTTCAGTTATGTGGTGTCTTACACTGAAACTAAAACACAGCTATTCTAACTACTAAAAAGAAAATTAACTCTATCCTAGCAAAAACCAGGACAAGTTAATATCATCTTTTTATTTGTCATCTTATGTGGGCATCTAGAAATTGCAGAATATACCATCATTGCTCAGATATTACTTTCACCTTCCCCTTTTATAAGCAATAATACATGGTGTCTCTATTACTTATCATAAACTTGAACATTATGTTCCTGAAGTATTAAACAGCAGGTTTTTAATCTCAAAAATGGTTGCCTTTTGGCAAGAGATAAAAAGATCCCTGAAGTTTATAGCATAATAGAAGCTTTACTCTGGCTATGATTTACTCCCAGTAACTGTATAGATATGTAAATACTGTTATCCTGGGGAGAAAATGACATAATTCATAACTTCTTCATGTGAATAAAGAGAATTACTCATGGGAGTTAGATCACTCCATTAATGGGGCTTCTTTTTTGTTAAAGACACAAAACCAAGGTAAATCATGATTAATTTGGGTTTCAGTGTGAGAGCCCATCACGAGAGAGTTGATCTCAGTCCCATTTCAACCACACAGATGTAATACTACATCTAACCTACCACAGTAATCAACCACTAATTCAATCTGTAGGGTGACCCAATCTACAAATATTAAAACCAAATTGATTTGGACTGGCATGTGGTACTTATTTTCAATGTACTTCCCCCCCCCCCAAAAAAAAAGAGCAAATTTCTTTGAATTGCAACTGTTAATAGGTCTGACACAAATTGAATCCATGCTAGGGCAGGAGTTGGACTTGATGATCCTTGTGGATCCTTTCCAACTCACAACTTTCTATGATTCTATGAATGGAGGATTTAGCATCCAGAATTTTCCAGGGCATTTGAGGAAGAGGTTAGCTGCATTTATTATGCTATCTTGATGTTTCTATAATGCAAGCTATATACTAAGTGCAAAATGCTGTAGATACAGTCCAGGAAAAACACAGAAGTTGAGTTTCCCATAAACAGATATAATGGGAAAACAGTTGCTATAGTAGCAGCAGATTCTGAAACACTAAGAAGAAAAGGAAAATTTAGGTCTTGTTCCTGCAAGCTTGTTTATGTGCATTTAATATAATCTGCAAGTCTAAAAATAAAGAGATTGTACATGAAAAAATGCCTTAAGCATGCTATGAGAGGAACACTGAAATCCTCTAAGTCCCTTCTGTAACAGGACCTCAGGTATCAATGTAGTGCAGAGTGTTTATAAAGCTCTAAATTTTCTGAAGTATTATATTACACTTTATTTAGGCTGTTTCTTGAGAACCTCTGAAATCTGTGAAAAGCTGGATCCTAAATACTGAAAATTGTAAATTTAAAAAGACCAGACTCTTTGTGCTCTGAATTATAAATACAGCTAGTGAAGAGTTTCATTTTTCATATTCTTTAACGTTTAAGAAGCCTAGGAGCAGTTAGTAAGTGAAAACCAGAACATGTTCTGAGTGTCCTTTTAATTTCACAGCGTGCAAATAGCTTTTGATGTCAAGATTTGGTGCCGAAGGAAGTAAAATAATGGAAGAATCTTTAAATTGCATTATATCACTCGTGCTGCTCTGCTAACAGCAGCCATGAGCAAGGAGAGGATAGTAAGCGGAAGATAACAACAAGAAAGAGTCTGTGGTGATTACCGCTTAATTCAATTATAGGTTAATTAAATCAAAGCGTCAGGAGGAAAAATCATTTGGCTGAAAAATGAATATAACTTCCATCCTTTCTTTGATTTGTTGTAGGAAGGAATAAATGGGGTAATTTAATCACTGGCATAAGAAAGTTTCAGTAATTCTTTCAGAAATAAGGAGACCTCAGATGTGAATGAGATAGCAGAAGAAAGCCTAGGGCACACCCACTAACATGAAAGATGATTGAACGTAAGCATTGTGCTCTTTAGAGATTGTTATTGACATTTAAACTACTGTGGTGTGCTGTGTGAGCTGTGATATGAACCCTCTGGTCATGTGGATAGTCAGATCAACTATTTATTTCAGAAAAAGCGAGAGGAAAAGGCTCAGCAGAAAGAAGAGGGTAGTCTTTGTTTCCTGTGATCTGCTTTATTCCTGTTTATTTCTATCACGAATTGTCAGCAAAATTTTCACAGATCCCATCACTGAAGTGCCTGATGGTATCTGTGAGGCTGGGAGTTTCTATTTGTAAGTGGTTAACATACAAATATACTGATATTTACCTGAAGCTAATGAACGTCTTTGCCGTGAGAAATAGGCAAATAATCCCACACCACTGCATTCCCATGCTCTGACAAAGTGACAACAAAATGACAACATGACAACTTCTTAAGATTTGGGGAAAGGTTCTGTTTGCATCTGTGGCTTTTGTTCTTAGTTGTTTTTTCTTCGCTTCTCATCACATCTGGAAACTTAGCACTGTGGTGAAAATACTGGGCTGGTAACTGGGATTTAATTTTTGCTTCCTCTACAGTCTTGCTTTTCCATCTTTGATTAACCTATTCCACCATCTGTGGGATAATTCTACTTATGAAACTCATACTGATCTTCCCTTTCATCTACCCTTTCTCTTGCCCATTGTGACTGTACACTCTTTGGGGAAAAAGATTTTATGAGCTTTTCTCTAGGTCCTACTGCAGCAGAACTTGGAAATCAAATGTGTCCTCCAAGGCCATGCTAATCAACAGTGAATTTTTCAATCTGTTCCCTATGGTGTGCAGGAACTAAATCAACGTGGTAATATTTATAAGGATGTAGGCATAATTACTGAGGGTGTTGCACATTAACTACCTCTATTAAAATATGTTAGAATGATAAATTTCAACTAACACTATAACTTTGTTTTGAATATCTGCTTGGCCCTCTTAGCCAATGTATAGCTGGGTTGCTATCATTTTTTTCTTACTGAGGAGAGTGTTGAGTAAAAGGCTGATTTTTTTATTATTATTTTATTTTATTTGCGGATAAAGGAGGCTCAATAAAACTGCAACTCTCTTATTGTCAGCAAAAATCCAGGCTCCTAGCTGCAGTGAATTGACACAGGAAAAAGCTTAGCTGATGGAGCTACACTGGTCTAGATGCCACATCACAGGACACACGGTATTTTTCTTACTTTTTATAGCCCACCAGCTCAGCGTTCAGATTGGCAGTTCCTCACTGTTAACTCCTTTCTATGCACACGCTTCCCCTTTGCCCTCCAGAAAACCACTTTACTTCCCTGTACCTCAGTTCATCTGTAAAATAATGGTAATGCTACTGCTATATTTTGTAGAAGTTTGTTGTGGATAAATATATTGAAGATGGTGGCCTTCTCAGATATGTTAGGAGTGGAGATTGTGCAATTACCCATGAAATAAAGAAATGAATACATATGAAAATACAAATTCTTCATTCAGGTAGTTTCCTTTGACCATTACACTGATAAACTTCTCAGCTAATCTTACAAGTTCACATTTATGCCAAAGTTATGATTGATTTCAAGCGTTTTATTGTTTTTGTTGGACACTTTTACATGCTTGGCAAACATTGAAGACAAAAATCTTTCTGGGATGTTGAGTGTGAGTGCTTAAGTAATAACTGCTATTTCAACCTTATTTTTTATGGCAAATAAGGAATTTTTTTCTGTTAAATTGTAAACATCAAGAACATAAATTGTTTTGTGCGGGAACACACAAATAGTGGCTTTGACAACATGCCAAATAACTTTGCCCCAGCCCTCTGTGAAGTCCCAGATATGACCCTGTATGCCTGTGCCATACATAGCAAACCCATTGGTTTCACTGGTGTTGTCTATGTGTGAAGAACTCGGTTTGCCTATTAATCTGCTCCTTTCTTCCTTTTTTTGTTTTTCCCTTTTATTTGTATATCCTTTAGAACCCCTTCCTGTGAGCAGTGTTTCTATCTATGATTACAAACCATCTCCAGAAACAGGAGTGTTGTTTGAAATTCAGTACCCAGAGAAGTACAATGTTTTTACCAGGGTGAATATAAGCTATTGGGAAGGAAAAGACTACCGAACAATACTGTACAAAGGTAGGAGGAAACTATGCCACTAAAACTAAATACTAACTCTGCTGGAAACTTAAACAGTGGTCTTAGATGTGCTTTTGATATGTATTGGTTATAATGATCTATATTTCTGATAATATATCTGTTTATATAACAAATTTTATATTATGAAGTAAGGGGTGGGTCTTTAAATTGAGCTAGTGTTTCACTTTGGATTTAAATGTGCTTCCCATGCTAGTTCTAGTGATGCTTCATTTCTTTTAGATTTTAGAGGAAAGCTGGGTGGTCCGGATTTTTTAAATCAATTCTGAAATCAGCCTGGGAAGGGGTACCCAATTTATGGTGCTTCCAAATAAGCATATACCCTAAAATCATAGAATCATAGAATTGTTTTGGTTGGAAAAGACCTTTAAGATCATCAAATCCAATCATAAACCCAACACTGCCAAGTCCATCACTAAACCATGTCCCTAAGCACCTCATCTACCCATCTTTTACATACGTCCAGGGATGGTGACTCCACCACCTCCCTGGGAAGCCTGTTCCAATGCTTGACAGCCCTTTCGGTGAAGAAACTTTTTCTAATACCCAACCTGAACTTCCCCTGTCATAATTTCCTCTTGTCCTATTGCTTGTTACCTGGGAGAAGACACCAACTCCAACCTCGCTACAACCTCCCTTCAGGTAGTTGTAGAGAGCCACAAGGACTCCTCTCAGCCTCCTTTTCTCCAGGATCAACAACCCCAGTTCCCTCAGCCAGGAACTCAGCACACTTGTGCTCCAGACCCTTCCCCAACTCCGTTGCTCTTCTCTGGACACGGTCCAGCATCTCCATGTCCTTTTTGGAGTGAGGGACCCAAAACTGAATCCAGCACTCAAGATGCAGCCTCACCAGTGCCCAGGACAGGAGAACATTTTTTTTAATATTCTCTGCTGCTGCAAAATCCAAAATCCTTTCCAAAAGAAGAGGAAATTGAAAAGAAACCCAAAACTCAGTAGGAAGGACAGAGAAAAGTTTTTGCATTCTAGATATGCTTCTTGAAATCCCTGGATGCCATTGTGTGTCAGTTGAAAGCATTAAAAATATTCCCAGTCTCTTCCCTCTGGCTGAGGTTTCCTCTTTGGTGAATAGCTGATAGGAGAGCTCTGGGATATCCCAGAACTGGGAAACCCATTCGATATCCCTGATTCCTGGCACAAGATTTAAACCTGGTAGCTCTGTATCACCGTACAGTGAAACAGTGCTAACAGTAGTATGCTGCATAGTACTGTATATTACTGTAGCATTCTGTATTGTCCCTGAACTAATAAATGCTGCTGCATATTGTAAATTTCATTTTTCTTAAAATAATCTCATCAAGGACAATCAATCTAACAATCTAGACAGTCTAAACAATTTAAACTACCAATCTAGCCATCTAAACAATGTCACAAGAGCAATTTCTGCTTTCTTTTTTATTTTATTTGTTTATAACTGAACTCCCTTTTACTCTGGAATATAGCTTAGGCATAGCATTTCTCTCAGAGGTGTAAATGAGATTGTCCTATGAAAAGCATCCTAAGAGGTTAGAAAGGCATCTGCATACTCTGTGGGCCCTGAAACCCCAACGGTTTGACATTGCGTAGTGGCAGCAAAATGCCTTTGAGCAAAACAGTAGGTGCTGGATTTAATTTTAGGTACTGAACTAAGGCTCCCAAAGTAGAAGTCTGGTTGCTGTAAGCTCTCTCTAAAGTCAGCAGAGGGAGATACACACCTCCAGAAGAGGTCAGAAAATTTTGGAGTCTCTTTGCTTCAATACAGAGTGGGGCTAGAAATCACATTTTCAATGCTGTGAAGTGCCAGAAGTTAGGAAGGGTGATTCTGGATCATAGCACAAAGTATCAGTGACATCTCTGCAGAAAACGAAAGGGATACCAGCAGTAACTTTTGTCTTCTACAGCTATATGTGGTTCCAGGAATTGTAATATTGTAGCTGCTGGAAAATAAAAAAGTCAACCACAATGAAGAGATTCGCTAATCAGCTTGCACTCTCCTGCCCAGAGCCAGATAGCCCTGAGCAACCTCTCTTCATCCCAAACGTGTGCTGATGGTGGGTGTGAGCTCAGCTCTCAGTACTGCAGCTTGCACTCGATTGCATGGTGGATGGCCCTTTGAGCATCTACCCTGAACGTTATGCCTCAGTGTGCTGGTTTCACTGGGCTAGCACTGGGCTGGCTGGCAAACCCAGCCACTATGGGAGAGAACTGGGGGGCAAGGGTAAGGAGATGAGTAGGGTGAGAGAAAAACAATTGAATCATTGAAATAAAATAAAACTTAAAATGTTAATGATATTAAAATAATAATTATCATAATAATAATAATAGTAATAAAATATGCAAATGAGTGATACCCAGGGCCATTGCTCACCACCAACCGACCAAGCCCGGCCCATTCCCAGATAACGATCCCTGAGGAGCAACAATCCCAAACTGAAACCGAAACCGCAATCCCGGGAGAGCCAGAGCCCGAGAGAAAGTTGGAGGGAGCAAGAGAAGAAAAGCCCCTCACTAATATACTGCCCATGGGGGATAGGAGATAGAATAGCCCATTGGCAGAGCCAAACACCAGTTTAGCTTATTAATTTAAATATTCCTTGCCTACCCCCAGATCTTGCATTTGTAGACTAACAAAAAATATTGGTCTGTTATCAACATTTCTCTCAACAAATCCCAGCTGAAACCAAAACACAGCACTATTCTAGCTACAAAAAAGAAACCAGTTCTGTCCCAGCTAAAAACCAGGGCACTCAGTCAGCAAAAGACCAAGGAAGCTTTTGCGTGCAGCAGTTAAAGGTCTGCAGAAACTGTCAGATGCTCTTTGAGATATCCAGTGTCGCATGGAGCGGGTTGCCAGATTCAGTTCCCTTTCCCGTTAAAAGTAGTTAATGTTTCTTGTGCTGGTGTTTTGTTGTTGTGGTGGGTTTTTTGTTGAGGTTTTTTTTTTTCTGTTGGGTTTTTTTGTTTGTTTGTTTGGGGGTTTTTGGTAGCAAAGGGTCTTTGACAGGCAGCAAAAATGTTGGCAAACTGAATTAGTAGCATTTCATGTCTCAGACCAAGCTGAGCAACATCTGAAACACTGCCAGTTCAGCATGTGCAGCTGTATTATCAGAAAGTGAACATTTGATGCATTTTCCTCTCTTTTTTTTTTTTTTCCTTTCTTCTTTTCTTTTTAAACTTTCTGCAGATTTCTTTAAAGGTAAAACAGTTTTCAATCACTGGCTACCAGGTATATGCTACAGCAACATCACATTTCAGTTGGTATCGGAAGCAACCTTCAACAAAAGCACACTAGTGGAATACAGTGGGGTCCAGCACGAGCCCAAACAGCACAGAACAGGTGAAGAAAATTATTACATTTCATTTTTCCATGTCTGGATGGTTGCTTTGCTTTCTGCCATGGGGATTGATCCCATGGAGAGGAGGGTCTGCGTGGGAGTGATCAAGGAGCTGTCCTGGCCAGGAGCGTGGAAGGAGGACGCTGCAGATGATCTATAGGGTTATGTGTACAATATAGTGCAAAGGGAAATTTGCCTGAGTGTTTCTGTTCTAAAGCTTGCTTCTTAGAAAATAAATTCTGCTTCACATGAGATATCCTAGGCCTTGTACTAAGAATTAATTTTTAAGCCACAGGAATAGCTACACTGAGCACACTATTGATTTATCTGTATTGGTCTGCCTCCTTGCGCAGTGAATCATAGCTAAACTGTTGGAGACAGCCTTCCTCCTTGTGCAGTCTTCCATCACGGGGAAGAATGTCATAATCGCCCTACTTGGCGGCCAGTTTATGCCCTGAAGCATGAACTTTTAATTTCCAAGATAGCAATGTTGCAAAGGCTGAAAATTGCATTTGTTCAGGGTCCAGAACTAATTTAATTTGGTCCTGGGATGGTGCCCAAAACTTTTCTGTTAATCTCTTGGACCACAGACATTTTCCAGGGTCCAAAGTGAAATGAACCAGTGGTAAAACAAAAAGGCCAAATCTTCAGATGAATATACTGGTGTTGGTCCATTGCCTTGGACAGAGCAAAGCCAACTGATGCCAGCTGAGGATCCTAAATATAGTTACTGAGATATTGAACCGTAAGAATGCAACCAACAGGATTGCATTTTTCTTTCCTGCTACCCTCCCATCCCTTATTCTTCACACCAACTACAATGGGATGTTAGTGTCTGATTTTGTATTAGTGGCTGGGACGGGGGAGGTGAATAAGTGAGTGCGTTGTAAGGTGCCAGTTTAAAATGTGCCAGCTTAAAATGGACCGGTTTGCAGAGGCTGTTTGCACTTATTGTGTGTAAGGGCAGACAGACCAGAGGCAGAAAAAATGCCATGTGTTCACCTCTTGGCATAAGTTGAATTAACTTCGTTGCGTGCCAGAATCTTGTCTTCTGGAGACCTAAATCTTAAGATCAAGCTTTCACAAATATTAAAATTTAAACTGATGTTTAATGCTTGTGAAAGGGTGGCTGCTAAAAGCATATGAAAAGCCCTACAGCAATGTGAAGGTCATACTTTTTAAATACCAGCTGTGCCATATATTAGTTTTGCATGTTTTTCAATTCATTTCTACAGAATTATTTTTTTCCATCATCAAGATCTTTCTGGAAGACACGATAGCATGAATGAAGATAACTCTGATAGATCCGCACTCATGTAGCCTTGCTACTGTAATGACACTGAATTCTGTGACTTGACATCTACTTTTCTTTCTGATATTATTGAATCATCTTTCTTTTTTGAACTTACGTTCATCTTGATCCCACTAGAATCATTTCTGCTATAAGTATATATTTAAGTATATATAAGAAGGGAGAATCTTAATAAGAATTAGTTATTTCCAAACACCCCTAGATGCATTGGTTTTCTGCAAATAATATTTCTCTGGGGAATTTATACATCGTAAAGGTGCACAGAGCATACCTATTGAAAGACTAACCCTTGCCTCTCTTTTAGTTCCTTACCCACCTCGAAACATTTCTGTTCAGATTGTACCAATCAACAGAAACAACTGGGAAGAGCACAGTGGGAATTTTGCAGAAGAATCATTCATGGGGCCACAAGAAATCATAAGGAAAGAAAAACCTAGCCATTTTTCTGACAACCCACCTGAAATTCCATCAGCGAACACATCTGCAGCCTGGCCAGGCATCCACTATAACAGCACTGAGCACGAAACCATGTCGCAGACGTACTGGTGGCCTAATGAAGCTGAGTCATCAGAGGGTGAAGAGGAGTTTGTCAATGCAGTTTCCAGTGATTATGAGGCCAATGACGTCAATACGTCTGGAAAACTCACGCCAGAGCCGCCTTCCTTCCTTCCTGTCCAAATGGTGCTGACCTGGTTACCACCAAAGCCACCTACTGCGTTTGATGGTTTCCATATCAATATTGAAAGGGAAGGTAAAACAGAGCCTTATACCCTTTTTATACCTCTTTTCTGTAATTCCATTGATGGGTTGTCTCCTCTACAAATTATTAATTACCTGGTACTGTGCATCAGAGGGCTTTGTTAAATCTTTTGTGTTTCTTGAGAAGTTTCCTGCATTGAATACCATCTAGTTCTGGATGGGTATCATGAAACCAAGGGAGGAGGGATGATGAATCACAGTTTGCAGTTCTCTGTTGTTAAACAAGATTTATACTGTTGTGCATATTGCCGCACTGTTTACACTACAGTTATCATAAATCCATTCTGGTATCAGAAAAAAATTAAGACAAAGGTGGCACGTTATACCATGTAGTTTTGTCTACCACTGAGAAAGGTTCTTAGGGGGACTTCAATTAGAAGAGACCTACAGAAAAGAGGGTCTAGATTCAGATTAACAGTTGTTTCAGAGGACAGCTACCAAATATGTTCCTTAGACCACAGGGAGGCTGTGGTGGAGAACGGGGAGGCTTTTCAAGTGATGGAGCAACAAGAAGATCACATTGCTTAAAGATTTTCTGGTTTAAAATCTATTTCATTTAAATTAATTTTATTTCCTGACAAGAAGTTTTCATAAGCCTTTCCACAATGAGGACAAATACTTCTTTTTGCAGATTAAGAATGCAATAGACAGAAAATTGGGAGCTTCTTTTCTTCCATGCCATGCTGTTTTTCACTTGCATGATCATGGCAACCCTATTTTATGATCCCTTCTATTTGGCCTAGGTTTATTGTTCCTCTACACCTATACTGCAACCGTGGTCATTAATTCCTCTTGTGCTGATGGCGAGAAATAAAACTACCCACATAAATCCAGTCCTTTTGGATACCTTTTAATCCCACAGCAGAAACAGTATTAGCATTTCTGATATAAATATTTTTTTCAGTGGCTGAAGCCTTTCACATTTCAATTAATCTGCACTTTTTCCCCTCCTGATTTAGAGAACTCCACAGAATTTTTGACAGTAAGCGAGGACACTCACAAATTTGTTGCTGAACTGAAAGAACCAGGAAAATATAAATTGTCTGTAACAACTTTTAGCTCCTCTGGCTCTTGTGAAGTTCGGGGAAGTCAATCAGCAAAAACACTTAGCTTTTACATCAGTAAGTATCTCAACAAATCTATCTTTCTCTCCCGGACCAATATAACTTTAATATACAGAGTCTGACCACTGTGGCAGCTATGGCGTCTGATGCAGGATCAGAAGAGTCTGGCCATCTGGAATTCCCTGTGTCAGAGAAGGAAATATAGTGCAAATATTTTATATATTATATAAGGCTTGGATATTATGAATATATTATTATATGAATATTAATATGTTATTAGTATTTTATGATGTCTATCATGAAGACCTGGATGAGCCTTCATTGTGCCATCTTGGCAAAGCTAAGAACTGAAAGCAGGTGATGTGTTTGATAGAGTTATCGCCCGGTGTTCAGAAGTGGCTCACTGAAATGGGTTCCCCTCTTACATCTTTCAAAGAGAGGATTTAATTCTGAAAATTAAATCGGTGGTTCTAGCAATTCTTGAAAATACTTCCTTACTCCTGGAGGCTGTTTGTAGTGGGTTAGGGATGAAGGACGTCTCAGGCTGGGAGTGTGGGAATTGCACAATTAAACACTGAACTCTGAAATTACATGGTCTCTGAGACAACACAGGGCAAATTACAGTTGATGAAATAGTTCAGTCTGCTAAATTCAGAGAAGAAAAAGTAATTTATTATTTCCCTGTAGAATCCCAGAGTTTCTTAACTGAAGATATAGTAAAAGACAAAGTAACAATACACTACTGTGTAAACTAATATGACTGACAATTAGATCAGCACTTGAGACAGGTGTTGGTGAATTCAGATTATTATCCTTCTGATGGCTGTGGTCACCTTTGCACCTTTTTCTAAAAAAGGAAATAGATGCAGCCTACAAAATGCCCATACCAGGAGAACAGGGGAATTCTTGCAGCACTACACAATTTTACACGTGGGAAGATAGTGTCTCCCCTACATTGTGAATGCTGCAACAAGACATGATAGCTAAGGTTGGCAGAAATATTCATATTAAAAGGAAACATACTCAAGTACTTAAGTACATTGCTAACAAAAATTGTGTCTTTAGTAGCTCATAACAAAATTACAAATACTAACTATTTAGGTTTAAATTCATCATAGTGCTTAACTGCATGTAAATGAATTCCACTATTGCTCCTATGTTTTTAACAACTTTATAGTTGAAAGAAACAGCACTTGAAAAACAAAGAGAAAAGAGGAAATAGCACTTGAGAGGAAGGGTCTCTGCGGTTGTAATTTCACTGTCTTCTGGTTTTCTTTAGGAGTAGTTATTGGACAGCTTCCTTATATGGAAAACATTGAAGTATATAAGTATATAAAATAAATTCTGTAGTGTTGCTATTAGTACAAAATACTATTCCATTTTACAAGGTGTGACTTATTTCCATTAAGCAATATGCAATGCCATGTCCTCCATGAAGTCTACTAACTGGGGACAGAAGCCTGAGAGAAATGAGAAAATATTAATCCAAAGTATAGGTATATGGATTACTAGATTAAGGATGAACTTGACTCTTATTAGATATAAAGTATTGAGTTGTTACAGGAATGTAATGAATATTTTCATTTTGCATGTAACACACGAGGATATTTGGGGTTTTGGATGTTGTCTGTTAGTTTTGCAGCCTTTCAGAACCACATGAGGATTCTTAGCAGTTACCTTCTTCGTTCTGACAAACACAAGATCTTTAGTATATTAGACAGATTTTATATGTATTTCTGGTAGCATGCCAAATCTGAGATGTGCACAAGTACTCTTAAGGTGAAATTGCTTTTCCATTCCTCTTTATAAGTCTAATCAAGCAGGCCTTGTGTGAGGACTCCAACTTTGGACTGTGACATGAAGTAGCTCAGCTCCCTTAACACCGATGTTGAAAAAATTTCTGAATTGTAAGAGCTACACGTATATCCACTGGCTCCAGAGATTACTCTAATAATCTGATTCTTCTTTTTACCTGAGGAGGTGTGGATCTGCTGCCATGAATACATTTTGCTCACAGCTTCCACCTTATCTTATCCTTGTAGCATTCAGTCAGTGAATCATCTTGTCAAATTACTGAGTTGTATCACACAACATTTTTGTTGCACCCAGATAGCAGTCTGGAATGTCAAATCTTATAGGCTGATCTTACACCAAATTCTTGCTCTGACACTTGTTTTATTTTCTTAAAAAACTTAAAGTACCATTGGAATTGTGTGGAGGAAAGGGATGTCAAGGAGAGAGTTGTCACAAGTGTCACTTAAAAGTGACAAGAAAAGCTGACAGTTTAATGAAATCTGAAATTTGGACCAAGTCTAGCTAAAGTTATTTTCAAAATTGTTATTTTATCTGTATTTAAACCTGTGTTCTCTACTAAGTCCTTCAAACAGTCTGATGGAGAATGAGTTTTGTCACTGTGGTAACCGCTGTGAACTCAATTTTCACACTTCAAGGCTGTAGTACACTTGGTGTGTGGAGAGGCAAAAAAAATTGTGTGCTAGTCCTATAATATTTGCCAATGATCTGTACATTATTGGATATCACTGCTTTTAAACATTCGCTTGGGGCCAATCTGATAGAGCTGGATGGTTTCTGGTAAGCAATAGAAAATACTGTAATCTGAATTTTCTGACAGTGATGTTTCTCTCATCATCTCCTGCTCTGCCACAGGTGAAATAGCACTGGCCACAGGCTGTTTCTCAGAGGTTACCATCTTCTCTGCCTGAGGGCTGTGGAGATGGACAGCTGTCAGTCCAGCCTCTTTCACTAGCAGTAAATAATCCCATGAAAAAAGGTTGTTTTTGACATAAGTGCCTCAAATACATAGAATGGCTTGCTCAAATGTGCTTTTGGGACATGTCCTAGGCCCCACAGGTGAATGGATAGAAGAGCTCACTGAAAAACCCCAGCATGTGACCGTGACAGTGCTGAGCTCCACCACTGCCCTGACATCCTGGAGATCATCGCAAGAGAGCAGCGGCAACAGCACCATCGTGTCTGTGGTCTCCCTGACCTGTCAGAAGCAAAAGGAAAGCCAAAGACTTGAAAAACACTACTGCACTGAGGTAAGCGGTGGAAACTGGAGCCTTTTCAAAGGCAGGAAAAAATTGGTAATCATCCTGGGTTTTGGGATCATCGTGCCCAAGGGCCCTCTCAGGCTCAGGGCTGCAGAGCACAGCGATGGGTGCTGCCTTCTGCAGTCTAGTTCTATCTGTTCTGACGCAGAGCAGAGGGGAGAGCATGACATTCAGGAATGAAAATGTGCAGTAAAGCACAGTAGTGTTAAAATTTCTGTTGCAGTGACTGTGGCCAGTCCTTTGTTCAAGCCTGAGAGTTATGTTGTACCTTTTGAGATGTTTTTGTGGCAGTAGGCAAAACAGTGCCATCTTGTAATAACGCTTAGGCATGTGCTATAATTTGTATTAAGCAAAGTGCTCATATGCATGATTATCAACCAACTTGCACTAATTCTTTCTTAGATTTCCTACATATGAATACAGAACCTGACTCTAAACTTATTCTGGAAGTTTAGAGGTGATCAGAATTCAGCTTTTCTTTTCATCCATAAAAAAAGATGTCAGCACTGGCACATAAATAATAATCCAGACTGTGATTTAGATGGACAATTCTTTAGGGCTGCCATATGGGGCATGTTTACCATGATCAAGAATCCTAAACCCCAAAATATGACAGTTTTGTTATTTGAAACCCTTAGAGAGTGCAACCCCACGTCGCATCCTGTGGCTGTGATGGATCAGTGGCATGTGGCTTCAATTAGAAAGAGGTTTTAGTCCAAATCTCAGTTGCCTTACCAAATGCTGATAAGACCATTCTGAGCAGTGTCACAACTTCTGTCTGGGTCCCTAAGTGTGTGTAATGGAGGAGTCTGCAAAGGATTGGGGTGCTGCCCTGCTGCACCCTCAGCTTGCCCATGCGAGTGGGAGGAGAACACTACCACTCCCAGTAAACCTTAATCTCCTTCAACTTTATGATTAGCCCTGCCAGTTAATTAATACAAGGATGTATGAATTTATACGTCCTTTAAAAATGTCTTTTAAAATGAGTCTTTGTCAAAATGTTTTGAGATTTATTCCAAGATTGTCCACAAACTTAAACATTTGGAAGTGTCTTTAGATGGCAATTTGAGAACTGTTTTTCAGAATCAGCTTGCAATCTCCTTGAGTTATTTTCCTTTCACTTATTAAAAGTGCAGTCATTACATCAGGAAGCAAAACAATATAGTATGTGATTATAAACCAAAGATAGCAAGTACATACACATATATGATTAAAGTAAATAATACAAGATTTATCTAAAAAACTCAAAAACAAGTACCTAAAGCTAATCTGTGAATAACCAAGACATCTATAAAAGTAAATGTCTGTTTATTGCAAGTAGGTAGAAAGGTCTAAATGCAGTTATTTGTTTCTTTTTGGACCACCTCTAATCAGATTTTATCAGGTTATTATACTTGGAATTATTAATGCCTGCTGGTTTGAATTCTCCTTGACAAGCCGAAAAGGGCAAAATTCAGTGCAGAGTTCTATCCATTTCTGCCATTGTGCATGATTAGAAAGTGATTTAGCTTTCCAAAGCAGCTGTTAAAGACAAATTCCCTTCCTCACTAAATTTGTGCTGGCACTGATGTAGTTGTGTGTATCACAATAAAACACCCGTGCAAAGGTGGCTGTGATACAGACTTTGGAAAAATTACAAAGAAAATATTAGTAGGGTGTATCAGCCTGCAGTTCTGGGAGGGGTGGATGAAGTCCTTATCCTCAAAGCTGCTCTGTGCATTTGCTGTTAGCTGGCTTTTTGGGAGATAAGGCTTTTTATATTGAATCAGACCAGGAATCAACTGGGCAGGCATTCTGCCTCCAGGTCTGACCGATACCTGAGGTGCCACTGCAGAAATTTTAATGGTGATGTTTCAAACTACAAAAAAAATAAATAAAAAATAAAAATAAAAAAAATCACAATGTTCCTTAATCAGGTCTTGTAGTGCTGTTCAGGAGAGGTGAAAGAGAGTAATTCCTCTCTGATTTCACCATGCAGTCATTTAACACTTGCATGCAGAATACAGCTTTCCCATAACACTGCCTTCAGTGTTCATATAGCTGCAGATGAATCAGATGGCCGATGAAAAACCTCAGGCTTTTATTGGAAATACACCATCTAAATACTCCAGCCTGAATAATATCACCTGAATATGAATAATGTGAATATTTCAATAAACTTTGACAGAAGGAGAGTGGGTCTGCAGTGTGACAGCTGACCTTACACAGCAAGGCAAGTGTGATTCTCTGAGTCAGATCATTTGTCACATCAGTCCTGGCTATTTTCACAGTTTTACCACTTTGGGGTTGTTGAATGGAATTTTAGGTGCTGATACCAGTGTTTTCAGAATTGTGCTTTTTGTAACTACAGTAGTTCATGTACAGTCTCAATCTTCTTTTAATTAACCAAGTAAATTCCTCATATCTTATGTATTCTCCTCCTATTAGGTAAATTCAAGCAGCGGCCTCATTGAAAATCTTGTTCCTGGTGCCCAGTACCAAGTTGTGGTTTACTTACGGAAAGGACCATTAGTTGGACCACCTTCTGATCCTGTTACATTTTCCATTGGTAACCCCTGCATCTACTGTTTGATATGTGCTTTACCTTGTTTTGTTTTGTTTTATTTTTCAATATGTGCACTAGTGTATTCATTAAGACCTAGAACCCACAAAGAAGTACAAAGTTGTCACGTTGGTTATTTCAAATGTGATGAACACTTCTTGAGAATATTTTTCTTGCCTAGCCCGTTACTGAGATGGGGAAAATACTCCTTCAGTGGAAGATAGATATTTCACATTTAAATATTAAGTTATTAATATTAAGAAATTCTTTGGTGTGAGGGCGGTGAGACACTGGCCCAGACTGCCCAGAGAAGCTGTGGCTGCTCCTCCCTGGTAGTGTTGAAGGCCAGGTTGGATGAGGCTTTGAGCAACCTGGTCTAGTGGAAGGTGTCCCTGCTGATGGCAGGGGGATTGGAACTGGATGAGCTTTAAGGTCCCTTCCAACCCAAACCATTCTATGATTACCAAACCTAACTAAAAAGCAATTATGTCCAGGATTCACATGCAGAGGGCCCTGAGAAAAGAACTGTCTTCACTCTTGGACACCTGTAGATGTTTGACTCTAGTGGTGCTCATAATCTGTGTCATTTAGGGTGGGAGTCACTTCACTTACGTGTAGCTAGCCTAAGGTGTAGATGGTCTGTGATGCATGGGGAGATGTGGGCACTTCCTAGAGGTTACTCATTCCCACTGTCTTGTGAAGTGCATGGGACTGCTGTTAAGACATTTGTAGCAAATGTGCTCTATGAAGGATGTAATGTGGCCTAGTCTGAAGGCCACAGTGCTAAGAGTCAGGAGAGGTGGCTTATCTCCTATGGTACTACATGACCATCACCAGCTTCAGTTGCTTATGATTTTTCTTGAGTTTAATGGTGGATCTTGATGTTCTCTGCTTTGAGATTTGAAGGTAAGAAGAACCCTCTTAGGTGGAGAGTAATGATTGTGGTTTTATGGCCAATGGGCAGAGCTGCTGCACCCATGCCTGTAATTCAGGATTCCACCAGGTTCCTAAATATTGAGTCTCTTAGAATAGAATTCAGTAGCTTTTAGTTTCAGTATCATTTATTTTGTTAAGGTTACCACTTTAACAAGATGTATTAAGAAGTGAAAGGGCAAAGAGAAAGAGATTCAGTGTAGGGAGTTATATTTGCAGAGAAATATTTAACCTGAGTCACCCAGCTTCTCCTTTTGACAAATACTCGACCTTGTGGGAGAGCAGGTGGCTGAAAGCTAGAGATCTTCAGTGTTTTTCATTCTGCTTCCTCTCTGTGATGTAGGGAACAAAGTGAAACAGAAAAAAAACAAAGTTAACTTGTTAAGAATTGTATCCTTAAATGAAAACAAATATGCGGACTATTGAATATGGTGAGATCTCCGTATATGTTTTCATAAACCAGTTCTGAATAAATATTTGAAAAGAGAGTATGATATCCATCAGTAAAAGAAAAAATAGTAAGTAAAAAATATATACACTTTATTATTAAAATTTCTTGTCATTGGACAATTTTTACAAAAGCGTTTTAGTTCCTTTCTCACTGTAGTTATTTCAGAAATCTGCAAAATTTTACTTTCACTTCAGAAAGTAAAATCATATATTCCCAAAGTAAATAAGTTCCTTCATTTTCTCCACTTTTGTGTGACCTCACAACCATAAAAGATTCTTACTAAACTCAAAACGTCAATCAGTTTCTAAACAAAACATCTCATAGATTTCTTATGATAAAGAAATCATGTATTTATGGAGTAAAACAATGGTTGTATGAGTTTTCATTTCATAACAGGATATTGAATTTGATATTAAAATAGTAGAACTGCAAAAGAAACTGTGCAGTGAAATTATCAGTGGTGGTTAATGATGAGTGAAACTGAAATAAGATAAAATACACTTTAAAAAGTATTCAATTTTCCCCATGTTTATCCTAAGACTCACTTTCACTGGGCAAGTATTAACTCTTTAAAGAAAGCAAAGAAAAGTTGTGGTAAATGATTTATGAAGGGAAAGGCAGTCGTGTGCTAACATGGGCTGAAGTAATCGGTGCTGGTCTCAGCTCTGACCCAGCGTGCAAACTATGGGGCTCTGCAATGCTTGCAGATGTTAACAAAGTGCTTGTTTAAGTAGCCTCAGTTAAATCATGAAGAATAATTGCTTTCCAGACAAGTAAGGGTTGCAGAAGTTGACCCTTATGTGACATTTTCAAGTCACTTCTCTTTCTCATTGTTATCATCTGAGAGGCAAGAATAGGAATGCATGACAGCACCTTTAGGTTCCCCAGGGAAGGAGGGATAGACATAAAAACTCTTCATTTTTGTAGCCTTTATCTTCCAAAGTGTTATGATTTTTGATGCTTTTGTTTTTGAGCAACTAGACATATCTCCTAAATTGCCTGATTTTCAAAGCAGAATGGAACCCACTGTGAAAAAATCAAGCCCTGTACTTTATCTCAAGCTAAGCAGCCAACACCAAGTAGCCTCTAGTAATTTCTGAAAACATAGACATAAGGAACTGGAGAACAAATGCTGAAAAAAAATGGTATTGTGACAAGGAAATGGTTGGGAATTAAAATCAGGAAGAATTAAAAAATGGTAGAACTTGGTTAAGGAAAGGTATTGTTTTTTGGTTTTTTTTTTTAAAAGTGTAATTGATAACAAAAACATTACTAATCATAGTTTCTGGTTTGTAGTGCCCACTGGAATAAAGGATCTGACACTCTACCCTTTGGGACCTACTGCTGTGGTTTTGAGCTGGAATAGACCTTTCCTCGGGGTGTTCAGGAAATACGTTGTAGAAATGTTTTACTTCAACCCATCAACGATGACCTCTGAGTGGACAACCTACTATGAAATAGCAGCAACTGTCTCCTTAACTGCCTCTGTGGTAAAGTGACTATTACTGGTTGTTGCTTGTGGCCATGGCACCTTGTGACATGTCTTCACCCAGCTCTTCCTCCATGAAAAAAAAAAATATATATGCCTTTAAGCCTGGCACATTTTTCCAGGCAAAGCAGAGTAAATGGCCAGGATGATAGAGGCATTTTCTATTCTAAAGTAAGGAAATGCCAGCTGAACCGTGTTAAATTTTAAGCAGAGTGATGAGATAGGAGATGGGCCTCTTTTTTTTGACCAATGGGGATGTTCAGCAAGTCCAGAGGCAGCTTCAGTTTGTGGGTCCGTTTGTGAGTCAAGACTTTAAAAAATTCCATCATCTGCTCAGGGGGAGTAGTCCAAAGCCTTATCTACATAATTAATATTGATAATGTGGATTTGGGGCTTGTGGGCTAGTGTGCCATCTGGAAGGCTTAGCTGCAGAGATGGTCTCGTGAAAATAGCTTTTGTGTTTCTGAAGGTACAGAGACTTATGCCAGGATTTCAACTAGGTGGAGATTGGTCTCTAGAAGTCCATACAAACACAGATTAGCTATTTAGCTAAATTGCAAGATTAGCTATTCAGGAAAAATAAAGTAAAATTTTCCTCTTCCTTTCCATATATTCCTACAGGTGAACAGATTTCATTCAGACTTCACCATAGCACAAGACAGCAAGCAATTTTAGCTGAAATTACTTGTTTAGAACTTGATGAGTATGCAAAAAGGGTAGCAATACCTTTTGCTGCTTGTGAGAGCCATAGTGATTTACTGTTAATTGATTTGCATAATACCATTTGCGGAGTCATTTTGGCTACAGCGGCTTAACTGTAATTGGGTACGTGACTGTAAATCTAGCACATAAATCTCCAGGGAAATTTAAAACAAAAATAACTTACCAAATGAGTAATTAATATCTTCTAGTCATGACTCAGCACAATTAGATTAATACCTGAGTGATCCGAGTCATCTTAGAAATAACGCCATTTTCCAGAGTTAATGTGGTCCATTAGAAAAGGGAATGATGTTGTCCCTTATTGTTACAAATCCTATTCAAGGAAGCCAAGTTGGAATTCCTTTGTCTGAAATACAACAGTGCTATATCACAGCTAAAGTGAACGTTTCTTAAATAATAATTTTAAAGAGTAAGCCTGAATTAGAAGAAAAGTGCCTCCCTGTTCTTTTGACATGGTATTTAATATATAGGTAGGTATTGGTGAATTTTTGTTTGGGTTCCTTAGCGGTGCTCCAGAATCCCACCATGCCCAACAAATTTCCCTATCACCTAGTGACATCTCTGAGTGGTGTATTCTGGAGCAACAGTGTCAAGCCCAGTGAGGAGGCAGGAAAATCAAAAATCAAGCTATATGACAGCTTAGATCGAAAACGATTTCCTGAAGGTTATCACTTGGTGAGAAATTTTGGGACTGAATTTGGTCTTTCACTCTGCTTAGTTGCTTTGTTCATTTTGTTCTCTACATCTTATTTTAAAATTGTCAAAACAATGTTGATATTGTCAATATTACACCAGGGTCATGTCAGAAGTCCAAGCAGCCTCAAGATTTTGGTGTTAATTGGATACAACTTTTTCTAGAAAGCATGAAAAGAATAGCCCATAAACCCTACATTTGGATTGCCTTGTAGTATCTGGAAAAAAAAGGCCACTACAAGCAGCAGAGATCTGTAAAAAACAGCAATTTCTAATTTGTTGGAAATTTTAGTTATTTCCAATTTGCTTTTCTTTTGAATTTTTAAAATATCATGACGCTTTTCATTTAAAAAGATAAAATTAAATTTTTTAACTTATCTATTACATATGATATTGCAATATAAAGCACACTGCATTTTATACTTAATTTATATCTCGTTTGTATTAATTTACATGAATTATGTCTCATGTATAAGTCATTTGTGTTTCCTTCATATTTCATTTTTAATAAATGTTAATATAAAGTGACTTTGAAAATGGGAAAAAAAAAATAAGTCTTTTGTAGTTGCAATATCTGAGTCAAAACCATTGTTTCCAATTTATCCTCAAACCCCATTTAATCAAAACAGAAAAACCTACGTTTTGCAGTTAAACTGTGGTCGCTCTCACTGCACAGATTTTTGAATAAATTGAAATCCCAAAATACAGAGTTTTCCACTGAAGCAAGGAGTGTGGGAGCTCAGTAAAATGGTCCCGTGTGTGGAGAGTAGATTTATAAATGTTGTTGTGTTTTAGATGTCACACCTCATGCTGGTGAATTTTCTCCTGAGCTGCTGTTCTCTTTTGTTGTTCTATAGAGAATAGCTAACCTGCTGCCTGCCTGGTATTACAATTTCCGGGTCACCATGGTGACTTGGGGGGACCCAGAGCTGAGCTGCTGTGACAGCTCCACCATCAGCTTCATAACAGGTAAGCAGCCACCTAGAAATGGAAAAGCTTGCAGAAGCTGAGGTGCTGAGAAAGTCTGACCTGAATGTTGTCTTTTAGCTGCAGATACTTGCAAGATAGGGTATTTCACAGCTAAGTTTTGTGTGGTGATGTTTTAAGGAAAGCTCTAAGGACTGCTTTAGATTAATATGTTTAATTTTCCTATGCGAAGCACAGTGTTTGATTACTCTGTCCCAGTCCTCCATCAGCTGAGTGCAGGGCTCCAGTGAGGGCCAGTGATCCAGCTCATTTTTTATGACAGTTTTAGGCATTGAAAAGTTAACAGGTACATAGTAATCCCAATTCTTAGGTTTGCTAATATTATGAAGCGTTTTTCCATGTATTTGCAATATTTCCAAATGCTTTTCCCTCCTTTTTTCTCCCCTTCACAGTAATCCACAGGTCAGACCACAACTGCACCTTAGCTAACTTGGAGCAGTGTTCTGCACTCGTAGGCAGACCAAGGCAGGAAGTATGTTCAGTAGACATGACTCTTGTCCTCCAGTGTTACCTTTTCTGCTGCGTGTGTTTTGCTTGCACACAGTAAGTAGGGAAGAGTGATGTTGTGATCAAGACATTGCACACATGCAGTGGTGTAGGTAGGTGGGTAGGTTGTCCATAGGAATCTGTGTGGTGCTGGCAAGTCATTTGTAATCTGGATTCTCAGCTGCTGTAAATTGATATAACCATGTGGGTTGCCCTCTTCCAGTTGAGTCTAGTTTTGCGTTTAACACACTCCATTGTCTCTTATCTGATACTTTGGGTTCAAATCTTGCAAGTGTCAAACAGATTAGCTGGAGAGGGAACAGCATTCCAGAGCTCCTGTCAACATCTTGCCACGTGTTTCTAATATCCAGGCTGGTTAAGTCAAAGTTCCTTGTTGAATCATTTTGCTTTTACACACTGCTGTTTAGTTCAGCTTGCAGAAGGTGATTGAAAGCACTAAATAACTCAGATGCATTCTGAGAGGAAATAAAGTATGATTCGCTCTTCTTTTCTAGCTGTAGAAATCAAATTAAGAGGAAGATCAGCCTACAAGGTCCCAACCACTCCCTCCAAAAGAGATGCTAACCTAGTCCTAGATTTTCTTTTAGGTGAGAAGCTAAAAGAATGTGACCGAGGAAGGAAAGGACTAAAGCCCATTTGCAATTATGATTAATATAAAGCCCAACAGAGCCCAATATAGAGTGCTCAACAGAGCCACGACAGAAAAATTATCCGTGGGTTAAGTCCCAGTTCCACTGAAGTCAACAGAAACCCTCCCATTCTGAGATACCTCATCCCAAGCTACCATGCCAACAAATTGTGGTGCTTCTCCAGTGTATCATCAGAAACCCACGTGAAGGGTCTCCAGGGATGTTCATTGTCCTTTGGCATCAATCAACTTTTCTGTAGCACTATAAGGAAGCAATTTTCCAGCTGGTTGATTGCTATATGAGGGGAGAAATCTCTTTTACAACTGATTTGGGCACCAGGTTCAGTGTTTTAGAGTGGAAATATTCCAGTGGGGCCCTCACACTTCAACAATGTGTCTCCAGAAAACTGCATCAGAAATGAGGGAGATTAAGCTTGTTCTAAAGTATAAAATGTCATCAGGATCAGTCTGGATCTCTGTATGGTGAAAGTAAAGATTGTCACTGCTATCAGATGAAAAATGGGTCACCTCCTTAACTAGCAGAGGTAGACAAAGCCAGAAATGGATGAATCTCTTAGATAATGCCGTCCGTTTATGACTGACAAAAGGACATCTGGTCTTAAGTGAAAATATCCAGAAAATATCCAACTGGAAAGTTGTATTAATGCTTAATTCCTTTTATTGTCAAAGGTTTATCTTTTTCTTCTGATCAGAACTTTTCTAGTTTTAAGATTCAGTCCCTTAATTCTTGTTACACTTTTACTGATTGAAGACACACAAAGCTTTCTTTCCCTCTCTCTACAGAATTTAATTTCACTCTTTTCTGTTAATAAATTGCATCCAATGAACTCTTCAGGTCCTCTCACTGTAAGGTGTTTTCTCATGTTACTTCTTTTTTCCCCCCACTCTGCTGCTCTAATTTTTACTGTCTTTACCAAAAAACATGCAAACTGGAAGTGTAATACCAACCTGCTGAATACTCCTACAGAGGCAAAATCAGCTCCCTGTTCAATGCTCTCCTGTTTGTGCATCAAGATGGTTGCATTTGCTAGGGCATCACGCTGGAGGTCTGTGTTGATTTACTTCTATTCTGTGTCTTTTAACAGAAGTTATCATTTGGGAAGTGTTTACATGCTTATTTCCTAAAGACTCAACTTTGCACCTGGTACTTTGAAATATGTTTTGTTTGAACAGGCCCAGCGTAAGGGCCAATAATTCAAATCACAGCCTCGTCCAAATCCTCCACTTCTCTGCCAGTTGCTGTGTTACTTGCATGGTTTGTCAGCGGTGCTTTTACTTGCAGAGGATTGATGGAGATGTTGAATAGCAGTGAGCCAGATCACAGCGTTTTAAGGGAGAAGTTGTAACAAAGAAATCTGACTTGATCAAATTACAGGGGCTTAGCAATAGATGGTCATCATTGAACGTAAGCATTAAATACACTCCTGTCCTCTGATTGCCTTATTACTTGCAATCTCTTCAGCTTTGTCCAGGGACTGCTGTCAGGCTAACTTGTCAGAAAGTGGCATGCCAATTTTGCATGTCTGCAGGTTTGAAATGTTTGTCCCCAGTAGGTGCTGTCGTTTCACTCTTTTGAGTTACCAGGGGACTGCAGAGTTCTTTATCACCCTCAGCCTCTTTCTTTCCAGAGAGGGAACAGATGGTTTTAGGGAGCACTTGGTCCCTTTCTGCATCATTCTGAACCAATGCTACCTCCACTGCACAGGTTGCCAGGAATTAAACAAGAAAAACCCCACCAAAAAGCCCTAAATTTTAAAATACTAGAATGAAGGTCTTGTAGTCTTCTTGACAGTACACCATCTGTCAGTTCTTCTGTGTGTAACTGGAGAGCTAACCTCTGCACTTGGAACATAGCTTGAGTTTTTAAAACAAAGCAGAAGGATCATCTGGGAGTTTGAGACCACACGTTGCAGAAAGCTCAGTACAGCTGAACCATGTCCCTAACGCAGGATCCCACTGCTTGTGCAGAGTCTCTAGTGAGGCTGGGGCTTTACTGAACCACAGTACCTGTAATGAAAAGGATATTACAAGAGTCCAGAGGATATGTAGCTCTCTCCCACAACAACTGGTCAGATGTCCCCAGGAGAATGGGGGAGATTTCATAGAACAGAATCACAGAATCATAGTGGTTGGAAAAGACCTTTAAGACCATCGAGTCCAACCATGAACCCAACACTACCAATCCCACCTCTAAACCACGACCCTAAGCACCTCATCTACCCATCTTTTAAATTCCACCAGGGAAGGTGACTCCACCACCTCCCTGGGCAGCCAGGATCCCACAGACTTATCAGAAACAGCTTTTATTCTCTCAGGCTCCTGCAGCAACTGTTGCAGGCTGTTGTTTTAACACAGGGAGAGATTGTGGTGCTGCCGGTGTTGCTGTGGTGACTAATGAGTTTTTAATGTCACCTGCTGGAAACAGCTGGATTTAAAGCAAAGGTAAGCAAGGGCACTTTAGACCACCAACATCTGCTTTTACAGCGAGAATGCTTTTAACTTTGGAGAAGCAAAAAGAGTAAGAAAGACAGACTCTTGATGTTAGTGACTACTACTACATCTGCTGTCTGTTGGTCCAGTGGAAGCTTTCAGCTGTCACTTTGGGCCAGGTCAGCAAGGGGATGTAATTTCCTACAGCTTCTCTGTACCACTCAGCTCCCCATGGAACGTGGTGCTAGAGGAGTTGATCACTCATACCCTGGCCCTTAGTCTCATTTCCCATATCCTGGATGTTCATTGTCAGATACCTAAAACAAACAGCTGCATGAACATTAAGGGGGAAAGCATGTCATCAATATTTAAGTAGAAGAGAAAATTATTAGTAGTATATAAGATTCATGCCAGTCGTGACCTTAAATTGTAAGGAATACACAGTCCTTGTGCAGGACTGGACTAGGAACTCTAGAAATTAAAAGAAGCAGTACTTTAAATATTTTATACTAAATAAAGTTGCTTCCTCTCAAGAGCATAAAAGGACATATTTAAGATTAATTTGAGACTATAGTCTTACTAAACATTTTTAAATGGCACTAAATTGTCCATGCATTGTATTTGCTGCCTTCCTCAGCGATTACTTCAGTAAATCTGTTCCCCAACGAATGTCTCAATGCCAAAGTCATAGAAACCTTCATGAAAGCAGCAGTGACATCTTGTGGCATCTTCAAACAGACCCAATCTCCGAGTCTGTCCTGCACTTCATCTTGGCTGCTGGCATCCAGGGCTCTGGTGGTGGGAAGGGTCCTCTCACCAGGCTGCTGCATCTGAGCTGCTTTTACACAAATGCACTGGACTCAACGGGGCTCATGCAGAGGAAGATCAATCATAGAATCATCGAATGTTGTGAGTTGGAAGGGACCCACAAGGATCATCAAATCTAATTCTTGCCCTAGCATAGGACAATCCCAAGATTCAGACCATGTGTCTGAGGGCACATGTTGGCCAAATGCTTCTGGAATCTTGTCAGGCTTGGTGCCATGAGCACCTCCCTGGGGAGCCTGTTCCAGTGCTCCACCACCCTCTGGGTGAAGAACCTTTTCAAGTTCAGTCCGTATCATTTTCCCTACGGCGCTCCTAAAGAATGTGCCAGGCACACAGATTCATACGCTTCCCCGTTTTATCCAGGTTATCCCACTGATGTCGCTTTGAGAGGGGGTTATGATCTTTACCAGTCGATGGAGCACTTAGTGGGCATGGTAGTGTTGGGCTGATGGTTAGACTTGATGATCTTTTCCAGGTCTTTACCAACCTTTTCTATGATTCTATGACTTTCACTTTTGAGTCTTCACTCAGTTTTAACTTAAATCCTAACTGGAGACCTGCACCTCCGAATCAGGCAATCAAGGTGAGCTGACCATCTATACTCTGTCTGCAGTTAATAGAAAGACACCTCCAGGAGGTAATTCTCTTACTCAGATACCTAGTTTAGGTGGAGAGGAGTTGCTCTTTCTTCTTGGGCTGCCCAGGGAGCCAAGGCCTCGTTGACAGCTCCAGCACAAGACAAGCCATGAAACAGGCTGCTCAGGGCAGTCCGAGCTGTGCAGTGCAGGGGACAGTGCCAGGCAGGATCTGGGAGTGTGGAGGAAGAGAAGGGACAGCAGCTTCTTCACCTAATACCTAATAATATAGCTGCCATATGCCTGGAGACTAGACACTTGGGGATTAGATGGCTGTTAGCTGACTGTGGCCTTCTGTAGTGGTGGGACTTTCACCCTGGGAACACAGCTGGCCATGACTTTTCATGCAAAAATATGGGTTTTGGAAAACTGCTGTTTTGGAGGCTTTTCCTCCTAGGAAGGTGCAAGCTTAGTGGGAGGAAGATATTTTTTCTTATGGGAAATATATCCAAATTATTCAGCATGACAATTCTTTATTTCTCACGGGTTGTCATTTCCTTTCAATGCTATAGCACAGTGAAGCAAGATCTGAGGCTTTTAACTTGACTTTGAATTCTGTTTGTAAATGTTGACTCCAAAAATTGGTTTATATCAGCCAGTAACTTCATGTTTCTTTTTTTTTTAATGGAAAGATTGCAGACAAAAGTATATTTTTTTCCAAATATCGCCCAGGTTAAACATAATTTTTTGTTTCTTTCAGCTAGCACTCAGGTGCAGATGCTTTTACCAATGTGTTTCTGCTACTTTTATGATACTCTTCTCTCAACAGTACCCTTTGGCAGAAGTTTATTATTGAACTTGGTAATTAACTATGTTAGACCTTGTCTGTAATACATTTGCCCTCTTCCTTCAGCACCAGTGGCACCTGAGATTACCTCCATAGAATATTACAACCACCTTTTGTACGTCACCTGGACCTATGGAGGAGATGGTACTGACCTTTCTCACTCCAGGATGCTGCATTGGATGGTCATTGCAGATGGAAAGAAAAAAATCAAGAAGAGTGTAAGTGTGAGTGGGGGAAGTGTCACTCATATCTTTGGTTTTTTGGTTTTTTTTTTGCTGAGTTGATAAATTTGTGTGACAAAGTTTAAGCAAGTTGATTAAGGTTGGTAGAAGCCTGATCAGTTACAGTTATTTCACAGAATTAGCTTCCAAAGACTCAAGCTCTCAAAACAGCCAGTGGACAAAGTGGTTCTATGGTGATCCAGCACAAGTGTTGATAATTTATGTGAGATTTTATAACATCTTATTAAACTTCTGAGCAGCAGCCAAGAAAACATAAAGAGTATTTTTGAGTGAACAGATAGGGTCCTTTCAATTTCTATGTGATAATAACCAGACTACACTACTACCTATTTTTTTTTAGTTCGTTCAGGCCAGATGCTATCATTTCCCATTTTCTGACTTTATCAGAGATCTTTGTAAATTATGTGTTTTCCATTTTCTGTTTAAATACAAGTTCCACTAACTGATGAGATGAGGATTTCACCCAGAATGCGCACACTTCTTAGAAAACTTGCCAGATGTTAAGATGTGTTCTTGGCCCGTTCTCTTGAACTCTTTGTGTGTATTTGAAAATCACTTAGAAAAAGAAATCTGGGTTTTCCAGCTGTGAATTAAAGTCATACTGCTGCAAGGTACTCAGATGCATATTCAACTTGAAGCAAAAGACAGTAATGATATGGTGGGAACTGTCTGAAATAGCAGTAGAGCACTGCAGAGTGGGAATATATATGGCCAGCGTTATAGCTTCATACAGCCTGTGACCATCTTCTACATCACTATTGATCTTTTAATCATTGACAAGGAGAAAGTGTCTGGTCTTTTTGAAGGGAAAGGTTTCCCTTCGACAGCTGAAGACTCAGCAGATGCTGAACTGGAAGTGTATTTTCAGCATAAGCACAAATTCATCAGCATTTTTTATTTGAATTTATATGGAACACCCTAGTTTTTGTTGGATTCCTCAGGCCTGCCAGAGTGCACCCATCTGGAGCTTCTTGCTGCATTAATCTAATTACATGATTAGTAGAACTGTTCAAAAACATGATATCTCTGAACAGCAGGACTTCCAATATTTTGATCTTTGTTTCAAACAAGGAAGAAAACTCCCACATTCCCCTCCCCTCTCCCTCTGCCCCAAATAAAGTATTCTAACAAAAATTGTGCTGTGATATCCCTCCTTTCCTTCCAAAATTCATGTTTTCTGTAAGATTATTATTCTTACAGGAAAAAAAAAATCTGACTTTTGTGCTACTGCTTCTGGTAAAAAAATATTGAATAAGAAATTCTTAGATTGAATAAATATAAAATACATTGAATTGGATATGAAATTGAATGAAAATGAATATTGAATATTAGATTAAACAACAGGTTAAAAATAGAGGATATCTACAAATAAATCTTCAAAGATGTCTTTAGGAGTATTTGTCTTTGTTTTATTTTCAGAATAAGAGAACCCAGTAAATATTCTTTAAGAAATTCCTGCAACAACCTCTTTATTGTTTTGGGTTTTTTTTTACCTGCTACCTTTTTTTGATACTGCTCATATTTGTAAGTATGGGTGCATGCTTGCAGGCTGCAGGGTGTACCTGTTCTCCTCAGCTCTGTTAGTCACTTTCAAAAATAGTTTCCTTTAAAAACCATAATATATTGTACTCTCTTTATCTCAGTTACCTAGATTGTTAAGATTATTATTATTATGGTTATTTTTCACGCAGAATTATTAAAATAAATAGGTACAACTGTCAAGTAATTATGGTTTTCTCTTCCTGCTATTTCAATACTTCCCAAGACTCTGAAGAAGTTGGTCAGTTTTAGGACAAGTGACCAAAATAACTCGCATAGTCTTGTTAGTCTTTATTAGGAATATCTGTACCTCATGGAACTGAAAGATTCAGCCTGAAAATTGATTGACTATGAAAACCAGCATGAGATTCCTGAATGCGCCCTTTGTAGACAGTCTACAAGTGCTCTGAAAACAGTCTGTTGCAGTACCTGAGATCTGCATCCTTCTCCATGTCCCTGGAGAAATCAGGAGCTCTCTCACCCCTAAAATAATAGGAAGAAGTTATTCATAATCTTTTGAAGCTCAGGTCAGTCTTGGATCATATCTGGTTTCAAACTTACAGATGACTGAAGTCAGACCCTAAGAACTATTGTCAAGTCAACAGGTCTCCAGGTAGGTGTTAGACTTGCCCAGCTGGATTTAATTTGCAGGTTTGTAGGTTACATAAAAGCTTGTCTATATGTGTCTTCTGTACTCTCTTTAGAGATATCTGATCTAATTTTAATTCCTCTAACATTGCAATGGACGCAAATCTATAGTTTGATTAGCGTTTTTGCACAACTTGAAAAATCTAGATGCGAGAGTACTGTCATTGGTGTGAGGGAGATTTTCTTTCTTCCCTAATTTTTCACTGATCATCAAGAAAATACGCCATAAGATTGTCTTCTCTCTGCATTGTGATATTCTTTGGAGCATTATGGCTTTCCACAGTTGGTATCAGTGGGTACTGGTTCATGTAACAAGTCTAGAGCATGCAGAAGACATCTGCTGTGATGCACAGAACTTTCTTTGTAGTATATTAAGTGGACGGATTAATTTTACAAGAAGGATATCTAATTTGGGTCATATTTAACAATTGGTGTCTATAATTATTGTAGGTAACACGCAATGTGATGACTGCAGTGCTGAGCTTGCCTCCGGGGGACATTTACAACCTTTCAGTGACTGCTTGTACTGAAAGAGGCAGCAATACTTCTCTGCCCCAGCTTGTGAAATTGGGTAAGAAATGCTTGTTTGTAAATGATAAACTCACTCCTCCTCTCATTTGACTAGAAAAGTAACTCTGTCAGCAGATCCAGCATCTTCTTCATTTCAGTGTCATGTACTTGTGATCGTATTTCTTTTGCAAAGCTGTAATTTTCACCTCGCTTTGCTGTGAAGGTTGTCTCATTCCTGCATATGAAGCTAATCTCCTAAAACAGTGTTACTCAAGAGGAGCAAGAGTGGTAGAATCTGACTGTAAGTGGAAGCAGGAGAGTGGAAATTGCTTAATGCCTTGCTAGGAGAACAACTCTGCTTCATAATTTCTTTCCTAAAATCTTGAAGACAGGCAGGTTTTGGGAAAAGCACACAGAATCACACAGAATCACACAGAATG
>NW_010308833.1:0-11946 GCF_000700745.2 Antrostomus carolinensis
GTGTATTTTATATATATATTTAAATATATATATATGTTTATACACAAATACATATGAAGTATTTTCAAATAAGTAACTCCCTACTGGGGAGAAGAATCAGTGTCTGCAACATGCTGTGGTGGAGCACAGAGTCAAGCGATGTGGAACTGCATTAATTACAATCTCCCTCAGTCCTTGTCCCAGGCTTGGCCTCTCAGGGAGGAATTGCTATTTGCAAGTGGTTTAACACCCTATTGTCACTGCTCCTGAGTTCCCAGCTCAGAGGGGCAGGAGAAATGTTGTTCACAAGCAGTTCAGATCACTGCTGTAGTAGAAAAGGGACAGCAGCGAGCATTTGCCTGAGTGACTTTCCCAGGAGCAAAGCATGATCAGGAAATTCAAATCCTGACTAACTTTCCCATCCAAAGAGCTCATGACTGAAATCTAAGACTGCCCTTCAGCACTGGTCCAGTACTTTCAGAAACCTCAAGCTTAGATACTAGATTCAAGTATCAAGAGAATGAAATATGTCCTTAGTGTGAGGACAACACGCAGGCTCATTTTGGAGGAAAGTTCATGCCAAAGGGTATCTCCAGCAGACTGTCTGGGTGGAGCAATCCTGTTTTACAGGAGAACACATTTTAAGTATGTGGATGTGATATGTGCTGGGCCACCTGTCTCATGACCAAAGACCTTGGTCTGACCATCCATTGCATGGTCCTGCAATTTCTTCCTGGACTGGGTGGAACTTCCATGGGCTTTGAGGCCAGTGCTGCCCTGCCAATGTTGCCCACACTGATTTGCTTTGGAGCTGGGTGAGGTTTAAGGAGAGCAAAGAAGGCACCTTGCTGTAAAAGTCCTTGTTTAACACCCACACAAACATGGTTCCTTCACTATTATCTTTAGGGGAAGCCCTTAGGCTAAATCCTTTAGTCACAGGTGGGACACAGGTAACCTGGAGAGAGTGGAGGAGAAGGAGATGTAGGGAGAAAGCACAGTATAAATAGCAACACAGGACAGGCAGAAGATATCACAAATTCAAGGAGAAAGTATCAAGCAGATAGAGACCAAAATTCAGATGTAATAATAAATTCTCTTTGCATTGTAGAAGAACTACAACGATTCTATGATTCTATAGATGAGGTGCTCAGAGATATGGTTTAGTAGTGGACAGGTACGGTTGGACTCAATGGTCTTTTCCAATCAAATGATTCTACAAACTAGAGAGGAAATTATGAGTGAGGAGTGATTGGAATATTGGAGCAATAATGGAAGGTGGGAAAAACAAAGTATGAAATAACTTTGTTTTTCTAAATCAGAAGGTGCAGAGGTCTTGCCATTTATTGCCTTGGTAGTTCTGGAGACAACCATGCAGTTGTGGAAACTACTCAGCCACAACCACAGGCAACCAGGTGATGGACATGCCAAACTGTATTTAAGCTGCCTACACTGATGATTGGGTTTAATTAAGGGCTGTACCATGGTGGTTTAGTTCAAGAGAAGAGTGATTCTGACTTTCTGCCATCCAAGGCTATCAGACTGTCATCTCCTGCTGTCAATGTCGAGAGGTGGAGAGGCTATCTGAGCAATCCCTTGGAAACTAAGCCTACCTCCCTCCTTCAACTATGGGGAACTTAGGTGTGGTGGTCCTACACAACATATGATCTGAGCTGCCCATCACTGTGGGGAAGCCTGCTGTTTACTGAAGCTGGTACCTAAGTAGTTCTTGGAAATCATAATGTGGATATGACCTTTATCTGAGGAAATTTTGGACAAACAACCTTTACTGTCCCTACTCCACAGCCTTAAAGTACTTCTCAGCCCTCCAGAACAAACCTCAAGCATTTAGGAAGAGCTATACCCACTGAGTGTGACAGGAGGACCAAGGGCATTCCCTAGAACTACTTGTGCACCATGTTAATGGCAATGATGGAGTTAACATAGTTCCCATCTACATGTTGAGCAGGCAGATTGCCAGAGGCTTGAAGTCTGGTAAATAAGCAGGCACATCTTGGCTCGCTGGGAACAGATTGTTAACTCGGTTCAGCTCAGGGTGAGACACGTCGCCAAGTGGCTGTCATTAGCAGAGAGGATTCAGTGGTCATGACTGCATCTCACTGACACAGCCACAGCTACATGGGACTGGAGACCTGGTAAAATAAATGGGTTTGGCTCTCCACCAAGTCTTGCAGTCCTTGCTCAACCAGCAGTCCCATTCCCCATCTTGGTGTAACCTGCTGTTCATGAGTGTTTCATGGTGCAACCAGCCTATGTGCATGCAAATCTGCTGCAGCTATAGTTGTATCTCAAGGGCTGAATGTTCCTTGAATCAGTTCCAGGTCCTTCACTACGTGCAATCCCAATGCAAGGGCCACTAGGTTTGTTAGTATTGCTGACTTGAGATTCTGCAGAGCCCTTGTGGCAAATGGGGCAAGGAGAACCCAAGCACCATCATGCTGGCTGACACACCACAACAAAGACAACACACTGGATGCTGCAGTTTCAGTTGCAGCAAAACTAGTTTACCTGAGGAGTTATGGGACACTGGCAGAGAAATTAAACCTCATAAGGTTCTAGGTGGGGGTAAGGTGGGCACATAAACCATCTCCTTTCTAGGCAGCCACAGCACCAAAAAGGCCATGGTGGCTAACAGTCATGCAACTGAGCAATTCTGTCCCTCCAAGAGGCATCTCCCCAAGACAATGGACAGGGTCCACAAGGGAACTGGTTTCTCCAGTATCCTTTCTGGGGTCAAACCATTCAGCTGGGTTTTGGCTAGTAGAGCCATATCATCAAATTCCCTTCTAAAACCTGCCAAACCAGAAAATACAGCTGTCAGGAAACCTGTGCACCACAAGGGCAAATTCTAGAACATGGTGCATTTAGAGGAAAAAAAAAAACCTAAAAAAACAGCAAATCCACAATTCACTCTGTGCTGTTCCCTTGAGCTGCAGCTCAAGCACAGAATTATGGACCTATTATCTGAACTAAAGGAAAAAATCCATCAGAAGTCATCAGTATAGGGCACACAGTGCACATTGGAGCAGTTTCAGCTCAGTCCAGCAGAAGCCGGTGGGGACTCCATCTGCTCCAGCCAGCTTGTCGCCATGCCACGCTTGCATTTTATTTGTGCGTCCTCATTGCAGTTATGAGGATCTACATGGGAACTTTCTCTCCATCCCCCGTTTGCTCTCAGCATGCAACAAATTCAAAGCTACGTTTCCAACATCACAGGGTGTTAGAACAGAATTGGTTGCAGCGTCACAAAATCAGCTGGAAAGTTTGCAGAGCCACAGCAAGGCAGGCAGGCTCATTTTTCTCAGTTGATAAAAAGCCTGAAGAGCATTTTTATTAAATCCATTGAGGGAAACCCCAGGATCAGTGGCAGAAGGGGACAAGGGGTTGTTATGGAGAAAAATCTTCTCTTAAACCACACAGAAATCTTAGAGAGGGCCTCAGTAGAGGCACAGTGAATTATGGAAAAATTATCAACAACTTCTAAAAATGAAATAAGCACAGCACTGTAACAAACCACCTCTGAAAAATACACACTAAAACCCCACTAGGAGATGGAATCCAGACTGTGTAATGATACAACTTGATCACAGCCCATATAGCAACCAGAAAACAAGCCTTCCTATAGCTCAAACTGCAGAGCTTTGGGGGTAGAAAGGTTGGGAATTTCATCTCTGCTGAGCTGTGAGCAGCTAGAGTGCACAGCAGAGAAATAACGGTGCTGAACACTTTCTGGGGCAGGATCTGTCCTATATCACACAAGTAGCCACTTGGTGTCTAAATAACATAATGAGAAACTGCAATATGAGGACAAGTCCTTTTGAAGGCAGACTGCTGTTGTTTGTCAGCTAAAGCCAAAACAGATCCCACCAGATTTATAGCCAGAAGCCAGCCACCAAGCACGTACTTGTGAAAAATATATCTATGATGTAGGGAACAGCTTTGAAACTCTGCCCCATACCCTGAATCCTGGCTCTGAATCCAGCCCAGTCCCTATCTATTGCTCAGTGATCCAAAACTTTGTTGCTCCCGGTCTTTATCACTGACCAGTCACTTCAACCTGATTCAGCTGTGCCTGCTGTTTTCCCCAGACCCTTGTCCTGACTCGTTTGTTCAGCCTGGAGAAGAGGAGACTGAGAGGAGAACTCATCACAGTCTAGAACTTCCTCCCAAGGGGAAGAGGAGGGGCAGGCGCTGAGCTCTTCTCTCTGGCCACCAATGCCAGGAGCAGTGGAAATGGCAGGAAGATGTGGCAGGGGAGGGTGAGGTTGGCCATGAGGAAAAGGTTCTTGAGGCACCCAGAGGGTGGTGGAGCACTGGAACAGGCTCCCCAGGGAGGTGCTCATGGCACCAAGCCTGACAAGATTCCAGAAGCATTTGGCCAAGGCACTCAGAGACATGGTGTGAATGTTGGGCTTGTCCTGTGCAGGGCCAGGAGTTGGACTGGATGATCCTTGTGGGTCCTTCCCAACTCACAACATACTATAATTCTATGACTTGGTGCCTGATGTCAACTTCTGCCCCTTCCCTGCTCCTTGATTTTGCTGCATGCTATTTCCATAATTTTTTTTCAATTTCCATCCAACTGTAACCACACTCCTGCTTGCCCTTTGTATACCAACACTCATGATTTGGGCACCTCCAAGACCATCTCCTGTTTGGAGAAGAGCTAGCTTGGCTTCCACTAGCCCACATCATAACAGACAGAAAATCTAGATGTCCTATTTTCATCTTTTCTAACCTTACTTCTACATTGAATGCAGAATTTGATAGCAACCTGGCAAAAGAATGATGGTTTACCATCAAAGAAACTAAATGCAAGTTGGCCAAGTGACTTACCGATAGGGAGTTCCTGTGAAGGAAGCCTTCACCACCATGGAGGATTTCTACAACAGATGCTCAATGGAGTTGATTAGACAGAAATAATTGCTGACTCTCAGAACAGTCCTGGCCCTCCCTCTTAATTTAGGTGGATAAAGGGTCCAAATCTTTCTCCTTTTCAAGTGCTTCCTACTCCACACTACAAAGTGTTGTTCCCACCCTCATGTAACCTGTGCAAAGTGGGAACACACAGCACATCAACCTTTCCCTGGGAAGCAGACTCCCAAGGAACAAGTGATACTATTTTCTGCAAGTGAACTTCAAAGAGGAGGAAGCCTTTGTTTCTTAGATCCTTTTAGGTGCTGATCAATAATGAAGCTTCAAACCTTCACAAATACTCCTTTCCCCGCAGTCACACCAAGCCTTGAGGCTGCCTGTGCTCCTTCTGATGATGGGCAGCTTTTCTTCCAGCTCTGCTTCACCACCCCTCCCGGAAGGTCTGCCATCAGAGGAGGACCAGGGTCTGCACATTCAGTATTCAAGTCAGCAAACAGCTACAACATCTACAGAGCCAATTAGTAAGAAGGAACGGCTGCCACGAGAGCAGTGACCGATTTGACTTCCTGCAGTGGGCGAGCAGAGAGGGTGACATCTTAGTGACACAGGGCAACCCATCTCAATCCCAGCTGTGTGTCCATCTCATTCATAATGCAGCTGGGCTCTTCACTGCTTTTCCCTGTTGCTTTCAATACCGGATGAACAGGAAAATCACTGATCATTAGCAACAACAGGCAGAAGGATCCCAAGGGCAAACTTTATATTGTATTCACAAAATCAGCTCTCCTCTCAGGCAGTCTGTCTCCCTGTGGCAGCTCCACAGAGCAGCTTTAAAATTACAGTTTTTATTTCAGTAGTGCCAAAAAATCAAGGCTTTCTTATGTTAGACACAACATGATTAAGTAGATCATCTCTGTTTGGAAAAGCTTAAAATTCAAATAGTCAAGACAATGTGTAAAGGGAACAAGAAATACAGGGAGGTGAGTTGACTTTCCAAAGTCATATTGGAAATTAGTTTCAGGGCTGAGAATACCACCATGGTCTCCAGCCAGAGGCAGGATTGCTACAGCATGGTGGGACTGTCCCATTAGTAGTACGTTTAACTACTCCAAATGCTGGAGTGTCTCTCATTTTCCTTGGAGACTGTCCTGCATCCTGATCATCAGGAACTGATATCTCCAATATTTAGCCTATTTAGTATTGTCTCTGTCATACAGGTTAATATCGTGCCAGATGACCAATACTGGCACTGCAGTCCTTTGGTACTTGTCTCTCCTAGTCATAATCCAGTTTACTGCACAACACAGTTTTCTCTCCCTCTCTGGTTTTTACACATTTCAGAGATCTTTAGTCCTCCTGTCATTGCTCATGTCCTCCTCATAGTCCTCCTCATTTGCTCCTCCCTGTCATTGCCTAGCAAGACTGCATGTCTCCTCCTTGACCTTCTCACTGCTCTTTCCTGCATCACTCTGTTTTTTCAAAGTCATACAGGTTAATATCGTACCAGATGACCAATACTGGCACTGCAGTCCTTTGGAGGTAGTTGTACCAGAGAAAATTACTTTTATTTGAAGATCATTGCAGAGAATAGCACTTTCCACCCAGAATATGTCCCACCACTTTCCCAGTTACTGACCTGGCAGATACATGACAAGATGGCACCAGCATATCACACATTTAGCTCAAGCCTTGGCAAAGTTGGGTCAATTTAAAGCAAGGCACTGGCCTGACAGCTTCTTCTCATTACATAAGGTGGAATCAGCAGTGTCTCTCTTTGGGATACAAATGATCATTCAGACTGGATTTATAGGGTGAAAACAAAACCTCTGACCTCATGTGGGACCCGTAAACAGAAACCATAACACCTGATACCAGTCCAACACCACGAACAGTTGTGGCCAAAACTATATGTCATTGCTAGATAAAAGCTCATGATTGAAATAACTCTCCATGGATGCAATATCCTGTGATGAGACCATTCCTTTGGCCAGCAAGGGAAGAAGTGTTTCTGCAGTGTTGTCCATCTATATTGAAAGAAACTAATGCAGGCATGATTGTATTTGTTTTTTCCTTTTTTTTTTTTTTTATCTGGTCTTGTACAAAAGGGGTTTGGAATCATGTATGTTCTGCAGAGCTGGAAAAGAATAAAATCTCACAAGGATCTTCATTTGGGCTGGTACCCTGTAATGATTTTTATTAATGATTCAGATATCGGAGATCATTGAATTTGTTGGAGATAATGAAACAAGGGCAGTGGTTTGGACTTAGAAAGAATGTAACCATTGATGTTAATAGAGAAGGTGAATAGGCAAAGAAGTAGAATATGAAATTTTATGTGGCTAAGTGTGAATTGATGTATGAGGGTAAGAGCAGTCTCTGAGCTAAGTGCATTTTAAATGATGCTGAACTAGTAACACGAAGGAGTGAGATCTAGACTTAATCAACAGAATCAACATTTACCATCATTGTACAGTGATGTAATATAATGTCACGGGGTCAGGCATTCTGGAGAAGGTCAACAGGAGAAGCAGGTGAGGGCAACAGTGGGCTCAGCTAACGACCATTAAGGTAGTTAGAAGGAGACTCATTTGCTTCACTTTCTCCTGATGCCAAGCATCATTCTCAGCTGCTACTTAAAGCTGTCAGGCAACTTGGGCTGCTCACATCCTGTTTTCTGATCTTTATTACTTTGCCAAAGTTTAATTGGCCCAGCTGATGCTTCCCAAGCTGGGTGTCTGCTGCAGGCTGGTTAGTTATTTATGTTATTATTTGACAGAGGAAGTGGAAGCAGGGAGGAGAAATCTTGAGTTTCAATAAGAAATGAGTGTAACTTATTTCAAGTCAAAATGCATCGAACAAACCATTAAAAAAGATTCTTACAGCTTTCTAGGGGGAGCAACGTTACGTATTCTCTGCTTTGGAATAGGGATTTGACATGAGAAAAGAGAGACGGGGTCATTCTGATGTCTGGGGAATAGCTTTGCCTGCTCCCTGGGGGTCATGTATTTGCTAAGTTAAAAAAAACCTCCAAAAACTTCAGCTTTCCAATTACTCAAGAAAGGCTTGTTAGTACATGGTGACTACATCCCCTGAGTTGTTTATTTGCACTGGCCATTCAGGAAAGAAGATGGGTAAACCAGGGACACTTGAAGATTTGCTAGCCCACCACAGCAAGAGCAACTTGAGACTTTCCTTGCAATGGTTCCCTCTTAGGACAAGAATTTGGAGGAAGGAAATTTTTTTCCATAAACTCATTAGGGCTCCTTTTAGCTTCCCAGAAAATGGGAGAAGAGAAGAGAAGAGAAGAGAAGAGAAGAGAAGAGAAGAGAAGAGAAGAGAAGAGAAGACTATATCAGTTGGAAGGGACTTACAATGATCCTCAAGTCCAGCTACCTGACCACTTCAGGACTGACCAAGTTAAAGCATGTTATTAAGGGCATTGTCCAAATGTCTCTTCAACACTGACAGGCTTGGGGCATTGACCACCTCTGTAGGAAGCCTGTTCCAGTATTTTACCAACCTCTTGATAAAGAAATCCTTCCTAATGTCTAGTCTAAACCTCCCCTGGTGCAGCTTTAAACCATTCCTATGTGCCCTATCACTGGATGCCAGGGAGAAGAGCTCAGCACATCCCTCTCCACTTCCCCTCCTCAGGAAGCTGTAGGGTGCAAAGAGGTCACCCCTCAGCCTCCTTTTCTCCAAACCAAACAAACACAGAACCCTCAGCCACTCCTTATAGGATATTCCTTCTATTCCTTTCACCAGCAAGGGTAAAGAACAAAAAAGGAATGAGCTAGAAGAAGACTTTGACACAAGCAGATGTTGGTTGAGAGTATCTGGATTGATGGAACAGACATTTGCCGCAACCCAAACCATGACAAGGCATCATTTTGGGACTGCATTAGTGGACTTGGACCAAAACCTCACCAAGAATCATACTCACAGTTCAGATGACCACATGTTGATGCTGCCAGCCCAAGTCCTGGCCCATGTTAGTTTGCCGGCACAGACGTAGCCTGGTGCTCCCATCTCACATTTTCTCCGCTGTCAGCAGAGATAAATGAGACTTTTACATTCCTCGCATGCTGATCAACACAGAGCATGCTGTCATCCCATCAGGGTTAGCACAAGCAAAGGAGCTCTGCAGGATGTGTCGAAGAGATGAGTCCTAGTGACAACCAACAGAGCAGGTAAGAAGGAGGAATTCATGGAAATGTAGCTTTTTTCCTTAAAAAAAAAAAAGGGAGAAAAGAGAGAAAGAGGAAGTTATTTATAACCCTGAGACAAAAGAATATTGGAATTTTAAAATCAAAGCTAGGAAATGTTAAAATTGCCAGTGTACGTATTTTAATTCAACTTCTTTCATATATACTGTTATATTATAATCTTAATTACATGGTTGCATGGGTTTTGCCTCCAGAACTTGGCTCACAGGATACAATGTGCTTATCGAGTCAGGTATCAGATTTCTCCCTGTCATTCAGTGGATAACCTCATCCCTTATTTTTCTGCACAGTATATGAGCCTTGCTAGAAGGGCAGTATTATAAATTCCAAATTCTTTTCTCTGCTGATCCCCCATGCCAAAAGTTTCACTACTATGAATGAATTTACTTTCAAAACACTCTGCTGAGATGAAACTGTAGTGTGATCCTCACAGTAAATGCTAGGAGCTGAGACTCAGAGATAAAAAACATATATCCATTACGACTGTTTGATTTGAGCTTGCTGTGACCCATTTTTTTTTCCAAAAGGTTAGCCTTTTTTAGAGCTTCCTTTGTTAGATCTCTAAGGTGCCATTCATTTTAGTTGCAATTTTAACTATTCAAAATTTCTACGAAGTAGACTGCTTGGTTTCAATGAATGGTCAACAAAGAAGATTTTAGTCTAAATTACTTTCTCTCTGTGTGTGTGACGAAGAGACTTTCGTGGGTAGAGTCAAGGCTGAAATAGGGCTAGTCACAAACCAAAAATTCTCTTTTGAATGAGAAGAAATGAATAACCAAGATTTCATTTTTAAAATATTTTAATGAATCTGAGAACTTCTGCAATGGACAAGAGGGCAAAAAGAAGCAAAGTTGAGGTTGGGTTATATTTCTGGAATAAACTTAGGCCAAGCTTTAGTCCCTGCTCTGAGTCAAACAGAAACAAGCTCTCTTGAAATTGTTCCAAGTCTTAGCAAATTTAAATAACTGAAATAGTCACAAGGTAAGAGACAGACTAATGAGATAATCACACATGTCTGAACTTCTGGGTTTTCCCATCTTCAAATGAATGTCCAAATTTAGCTATCATTTCCTTGCCTAAATCTCAACATCGACTTTTTTCCCCTTCAGGATCTCACCCACTTCATCACTTCCACCTGGTGCTACTGCTGTGCTGTGGACCCCTGCTGCAAACTGCAACCTTCACATCTCCTCTGCAGCAGAGGAAACAGAACCCATTTAAGAAAATTGAGTTTTTATGAGAATTTTGCTTCTTTTAATAAGTCAAGGAAACTGGAGATCCAGTAAACCCTAAAGTTTTAGGCAAAACCGCAACACAGTCAACAGGAAACTGTACAGAATCATGGAATAACTTGTGCTGGAAGGGGTCTCTGGAGGCCTCTGGTCCAGCTCCCCACTCAAAGCAAGGCCAACTCCAAAGTTAGATCTAGCTTTCAATTGAGATGAGGTTGCTCAAGGTCAACTCCTTGAGCTGTGGCTTTAGCAGGGAAGTAAGCCAGGGATTTCCCTTGGAAAGGCTCACCAGCCATGGGCAGGCACTCATCTCCAGGGGCTCTGTTGCCTCTTCTCAGGAGGTTCCTGACTGGAAGTATGTCCCGTTGCAACAGAGCAATAAGTTGCCTTGTCCACATCTCATCAGTAAGGCATGCAGGTCTCCATCCATTGCCCTGTTTCAAAAATGTCACAGCTTTATGAACTGTTACCAAATCTGCTTTACTTTGCAGGTGGGATAACTGCAAGCCACATTTCCTGCCCTCTCTGAAGAGCTTCACACATCCAGTCTAAATCACAACAGTTTAATTGCATTCATTAATATGTCCAATGTAATGTAATGCCAAAGAAACAAATACCGAGCATGTAACCAGCCAGATGTATGAGAAAGGTGATCTGCAAGGCCATGGGAGCATCTCATGAGAGGCAGCCTAGATGACAGTCTCTTGTCCTCTACCGTTGTGCAATTAGAGCCTTTATCCTAATGCATGGACCCACGTGGGCAGCGGCAACCAACATCCTGCCCTTTCCCAACTTGTGAGAGCTCGTCTTTGTAGCCTTAATGTCCTTTTAACGTAGAATTTTTGATGTAATTATTTATTTACATGACCGTGCAGCCTAGAGGGGCTCGCTTACAAGAGTTGCATGAGAAGACTGTGATTACTCAGTCTTTGCAGAAGATGATTAAAGCAGCGTGACTAAAATGGTTAAAGTGATGTGTCCTAAAAAAGGGCAATGTGTAAAGTGCCCTCTTCCTGCATGCTGCAGCTGCTGTCTGCATTCAGAGACAGATTTGTTAACTGCAGTGACAAAAGGAAGTTCTTCTTTCTTTTCCTTCTCATCGCCTTGGCATTAATCAAATACAGCACGCACTGGGTTTTACTCCTTCCAGTTGCCCACTCAAATTGTTGACTCATTTCCAGGCAGCTACACATTCACCAGCCTCTTAACAGCAACGAGGTGGGAGACGGGTCCCCAAAGGCATAACGTGAAGACAGTATATTTTACAGAGCTGTCAGGAAGTTCTTCATTTGGGCTGCTGAGCCTTTATTACTAGTGACGTGTTGTAAGACAAAGAGGACCCAACTCGCATCTCGGATTTCAGGATGAGTTTGCAAGACTGATAGGAAAAAAAAAATAAAAAAATAAAAACCAAAAAAGAGCACTTTTCTTCAGCATGGAGATTATCTAAGCTACTACTTGTCAACTGGGATAAACGTGGGCCTTCTCAATCTGATTATCACAGTCGTTTCACAGGCTCGATACAATCTTTAATCCACGGGCCACTATGAAATTAAACTGGCTGATATGTTCAGATAGAGGCGAGGGCTGAATAGCTGAAGGATGAAAAGAAAGAG